>NW_026250987.1:0-120238 GCF_022114955.1 Emericellopsis cladophorae
CTTGGCTTTGTTGCCTTGGCTTTGTTGCCTTGGCTTTGTTGCCTTGGCTTTGTTGCCTTGGCTTTGTTGCCTTGGCTACCTCTTTTCCCTCCGACCCTAGTAACGAACCACACGCCATCAGCTTGACGGGACTCAGGTTGAGCGACGGACTCAACTTCACGAGGGAAATGATTCCTCAGAGGCTTTGTGCCGGACCATTGCTCCTCAGCGAACGCAAGATTCACTCTGGTCTTCCATTAGCGTGGACGCGGGACTGCCGTAACTTGGAGCTCGCACGCCGTCAGAGGCTCCTTTGCAATCCCTGTCACGTGGCTCGAGAAGTCCAGCAGTGGCTTTTACAATGTCGTTTCTCATAAGACCTGCAACCCCGTCGTCGCCTCGCCCGGAGGTTAAGGAATCTCTTTCGGGGACACCGATATCAAGCGGATTCTCTACTCTGCTATGCAAGGTGCTTCACAAGGCTCCTCAATGTCAGCAAAAGGGTATTTGCCCTGTCCAGATTTCAACGGGCTCGGCAACGTCGTCATGACATGGCAGCTCTACGGCACCGCTGAGCCTTCAAAGAAAAAGACAAAGAGCGGATAGTGGACGGCCGTGGTGAACACACGGGCTGCGAGAACTGGGCTATGTTGGGCAGCGGTTGGAGATGGCCGCGTTGGGAAGAGAATTGTTACTGTAGTATTATTAAACAGTTTCCCATTCTTTCACCCGACGCATATTTTCATATCCAAGTTTTGGGTTCATCTTGCGACGGAGAGAATAAGCCCGTAAGCCGCATGCTTCCTCCTCTCATGAACTCACGTGTCTTCTCGCCCATTAACATTTGTCATGTACGCCCATTTTGAAGATTCCTATTGCGGCATCAATTCCCTTTTGCTCCGTCTTACTATCACTGGGACTGGTACATAAAGAACGTGGATTTAGTCTCTTGCCGGGTTCATTCGGTTTCGGATCAGGTTCAGCTGCAGTAGCCTCGGCTACCACGTCATTCAGTTCAATTTGCAGTCTCTTGGCTTGGTTGGCTGGTTCAAGGTGGCTCGGTCTCTTTACTAAAGTCTGTCGTCTTTTTTTGAGTGCCATGCAAGCTTTTCTCTTCGGACGGAAGTTGGCCTTTTTGTGGATAACCAATCTGCTCCCAGCTGCGTATTCCCTCGACTTCCACATCACCACGTGTTAACTGGCAGATGGAAATGGTTCTCTGGCTGCATTCCATTGCTCTTCTTGGCGCTAGTTGTTCTCTCTTAGTTCTGATACTTGTTGACTATGCTCATGTTCGAACCGGTCTTGCTTAAGATCTCGGTCATGTGGTCCCTTGGAATGGCCCGTCGTGTTCTCGTTCGTCGTTGCTTCTTTGGTCGACTGAAAATCTTCTGCTTTGCGCATCTTTTCCATGGAGTCGGTCTGAAAGAGGTGCTCGCGCTCATCGTCCTCCATCCGGCGCTGCTTCTTGACCTCAGCTTTGTTGTATTCTTGCAGTAACTTGCCATATTTCTCCTCGAGTTGCTTTCCATCTTCCAAAAGGGCCTCGCACTCATCTGCGTGTCGCTCGCTCAGTTCCAAGAAGTACTCCTCAGCCTGTTGCTGAGTTTCCAATAGCTCATTGCGGTGAGCAGTCATCTTTTCTCCAATGATATCTTCGAAGATTTTTCGCTGCTCCTGAAGACGCCTCTCCGTGTCTTGCTCCAGAGAAATTTTCATATCTCTGTATTGGACATCTTTATCTGTTAAGGCTTCCTCTAGTTGCGAGATTTTTGCCTCTGCCTCCGTATAAGACTGTTCATACTGGCTGATTGGATTAGGCACTTCAGCCTCTTTGACAGAAGAAGGCGCTCCTTGTGTCTCTCGTCTAAGATCCGTGTCCTCTGGAGGCCCCAAAGCCTTAAGCGCATGGCTTGTCTCGAGATCGACATTTGTTGTGTCACATTCTTGTTGACAACGAGCACAAACATAGGAAGTATCAACACCTGACTCAATCTGAGAGGCCCGGTGGCAAGCAATCAGAGCGTGTGCGTGTTCGAGGTCTTGCACCTTGCCTCTGAGATGGCTTAGTTCGTCCTCCTTTGCTTTCCGCTCGGAACAAAGCACATCGCGCAGTTCAGAAAGATCCGCCTTGAAGCGCTCGGCTTCTTCCTCCCTCTCCTTGGCCAATGCCGCCTCCCTGCAGAGACGGCTTTCAAGTCGCTTTGTCTTCTTGCATTCTGTCCGATGCTTGCCGGCTAGGGTAGTCAGGACTTCTTCGGCTTGGCGTGTGAGTATCGCCTTCTCTTGTTCCAATGCTCTGATCCTGGCGCCCGGATTGGATATCCCATCGTCTACCGAGTCTGAACCATGGTTGTGCTGAGATCCGAGGTCCTGCATCATTCCCAGGGAGGACGAAAGCTTTGTGTTTGGGGTGTCGCAAATCTGCCGCCAGGAGTGTCGTGCTGTGCCGAGCTACTTCTTGTAGAATACCACTACGCCGTTCAACCGCTTTTTAAGCTTCGCGAACTTGCTCTGGGAATGGTAAAAGATCAATCCTGTTCGCATTCTCAAATGTTTCTCAAGCTAAAGATACGTTGGGCTCAGCGTACTCACAACATGAAGTGTCCCCAAACAGGCGCTAATAGCCTAATACCAGATAGAAGGCATAGTAGCTTTCTTTCCGAAGATTTTAGCAGCTGAAATTGGGTTATCGGGGTCGATAGTTTTGTTCTTGTGAACCTTATTGAAAAGTCAAAGCTCCGCGCAATATGACTGTCGGTCAGTGTCGTAACGAGTTGCGAAGTGAGACAATGGTGAAGTAGAGAGTCCAGGCGTCGGAATGACTGCCGTCGCCCAATTCACTGCTAATCTGCTACCGCAAGCGGTTGATCTTGGAACCGGCAAGCTACACTTCTGTTGGAAGCTCGGAAAGTATTCATGTCTGTATTAGGCGCACCCCGAGGTGTCAAAATCCTCGGCTCGTGCCAAGCGGGGGCCTACCGCCTGGTGTGACGGGAATTTCTACAGGCGCCACGTGCACCTGGAGCTGGTATACGGGCTTGATTTGAGTTGTTAGTCTTACAAGCTGCCTGTGCGATGATGCCGCCAAGAATATATTACTGCGTATTTTTGCAGTCCAGGCATCGTAAGGTTACTTGCAAGAGCATCAGGTTGCACTTATGAGTTTCTAAGCATGGACGAGGCTTCTGCTCGGCGAACTGTTGAGTGTCCTGGGACAGCTGCTAATTGTGAAAATCGAATATTTGTTCAGAAACCCAGACTACCTTGAGTACTTAGGATATAAGATAGGCTACCTTACTGTGCCTACCTGCGTTAACTTCCCCGCACTTATTCGCAAATACCGTAAGCACGATTGTTCAGATGTGCTCTATCCATTACTTGTCTTCACTGAACAAGTATTCAAAATTGTGTATGATACGGCGCAGGCTCACTAGCAGTAGCCAAGCGCATGTATGTTCCGAATTTCCCCTCGCTGAGATCCTTGGACTGTTGACGAACGGCAATCATCTCTGAATCTGACCCGCTCGCCATGGTAAGCCCACCTTCGTATGAAGATGCATCACCACCCTCGGCGGAGCTAGCTCAAGCTGCTACGAGCGACCCTCCCAGCTACCTGCAGGTCGCTCAGTCGAGACCTCATGAGCGACTGACGGCAAGTGGGTTGCCTTGCCTGGTTTTCGATGAATGCCTCATCTACGCCGAATCCCAGCCACAGCGTCCCCTCTACGAGCTATCTCAACCACCTGCCGTGTGTAGACCACAAACAGCAGTCTATGCCGTCCAGAAATTCAATTATCGGCTCTCGTCGCATGACGGAGAAGGGAACATCCGGAATAGCAAGCGCCATGTTTACGACTTCTCCCTCAGCATCACGCCCGACGTTGGCGAAAGTGTTTACATTGAGGGCAAAGCCGCACGAAAAGCACTTATGGTGAAGGATGCACATGTCGCGCCTGGTCCCCTGGGCAAGTGGTCGTCTTGCAAAGTCACATCAGACCCTCATATGTCGTCAAAAGAGAAAGTGGAACACTTTCGCGCAGGGCGCAGTGTCAGACAGCGATGGCGACGGAGTGATCAGCTCGATTGGACGGATGCTTCTGGGAGGACGGTCGCAACAGAGACAAAGCTGACGCGAAAGGAGGATATGTCAGTAGACAGGCCGCCACGGTTGGAGCTCAAGGTGAGTTTAGAATCCAGAGACCTTGATCTCCTCATCACAGCATGGGCAGCAAGGGTTTGGAGAGAGGCCAAAAAGTATTTGGCTGAGCCCTTTACTTGGGGAAAATGTGAGATGTTTGCATTTGTGAGTGTGATGTGAACATAACTGACACGGTGGCAGTCAAGCGCATCGCAGACACTAGCGCAGGACCCAACAGCTCGCGATTGAGCTATGGTTTTGGGGTGCGATGAGCCGAGCGTCTTCATCGCTGCAGAACAAAGGCCCTCCATTCGAAAGCAAACCGCTAATTGTCGAACACGAATGATTTGGCTTTGACACGGGCTTTGAAGAGTTGTGCATACTAGTAGGGTAGTCAGTTCAGATCCTGCCTCGATGCTTCGCGACGGATCGGACGTGTCGTGTCAACAGACGTAATCTGCAGCTAGCGGCCAATGGACTGCTGTGGCTCGTGCTCAATTCAGCCACAAAGCATCAAAATGAACGCCTGTGATTGGTCGGAGCAGGGGCATCCTAAAAACAGCCGTGAATAGCGCATGCAAAGGCAGGCGCGTGCAGGCATTGTTGCTTCCCCAAGATCCGTTGTGCAGGCAGGTTTTGAGATCAACAATCTCTTCTCCAACCACCATCATTTCATCGTCAGCCTCGGTCACACGAGTCAAGTTCTTCTTCCGTCTGATTCCATGTCGGCGAGGTCGATTATTTTTCAATCTTGACTGGAGTACGATCTCGAGTAGCTTCGGGAATGACAAACACCACGATCGCCAAAGACCAGTAATTGCCAACGATGGCAGCTACCGACGTAGACCTTGGCTACGTCGCGGGCCATCTTGGCCTGGACCAGCCATTCTTGAAGAACTTCGGTACACAGCCGACCGTCGAGCTTGCGAACGCGATTCTCCAAGCGATAGCAGCCAAAGCCCACGAGTTCGACGAGTTGTACGCCGCAAAGTTACAGACTGACATCGAGCTCGAAAGTGCGGTCCGTAGCGCCGAGTCGCGGACCGAAGTCTCTCAATCAACCGTCGAAAAGGCTCTCAAGGATGTGCAGGAGGCTCGAGAGAAGCTCCGAGAAGAAGGTGGGTATACCGAAACTTGACGACGTACAGGGGGCTGACGTACAGCAGAGAACAAGCGACAAGCTGTTGAGTCTGAACTACAGTCGCTCAAGGCGAAAACCCTGAGTCACGATGATGAAGTTAAAGCCTTCAGCGACAAGATAGAAGCGCTGCAGTCGTCCAACCGCACTAACCTAGAAATCATCGAGACTCGCAACAAGCAAAAGGAGGAAATTGCCGAAGACCTAAACAAGCAGTATCAGCGAACTGTCGAACTCTCACGTGAAATCACCAATTTGCAACGATCGGAGCAGGCCAACAAAGCGCAGCTTAGCAGTGCCGAGTACCGAGAACATTCCCTCAAGCAGCAACTCGACCAAGCTCGGCGGAGTGGCGAATGGTTCGAGGAAGAGCTGAAGACCAAAACCCAGGAGAGCCTAAAATATCGCAAGGAAAAGGGCGCCCGTATTGCCGAGCTACAGCGCCAAAATGAAGATGCGAAATCGGAAATTGACGCTCTCAAGAAGACGGAGCAACAACTGCGCGATCGCCTGAAAGCCATGGAGACTAAGGCGACCGAAGCTCTTGTCAAGGTTCAAAGGCAAGAAAGTGCGTTCGCTTCGCAAGTCGAAAGCTACCAGCATGAGCTTGCCGCGCAAAAACGTCTGGTTGACATGTCAAACTCGTTGAGCAAGAACCATCAAGAACGAATCCGCGACCTTGAAACCGCCCGCGAGCGACTGATCGACAACCATGAATCCGAGGTCCATCGTGTTCGACGTGACATGGAGCAGGAGAGACAGTCCGCCGCCAGGCTCGAAGAGAAGGTCCAAGAGCTTGAGAGGCAGATCGACGAGCTTCAAGTACGCGCGGAGCAAGCACCAACGCAAATGGAACCGCCCGAAACACCACGACACAACGGTTCCACTATGCCACGACCCTCTTCGCCGTTCGCGACACCAGGCTCGGTACGGGGCAAGTCTTCAATGTCGGTGACTCAAGCGATTGAGCAAGTCTACCAGGCTAAGGCTCAGCTGGCCAACGAGAAGAGGCGAACCCAGCAGCTCAGTGAAGAACTGGACAACATGATGTCTGCACTGGAGATGAAGGCGCCGGAGATCCAAGAGCTTCAGTCAGAAGTCGAGACTCTTCGTGAGGAGATCACTCGCATGTCTGACCTGTCGCAGCAAAGCTTCGCTGAGCGGGATGAGGCCAAGCGAGTGGCCAGGAAAGCAGAGGCCGCTTTGTCAACGGCCCAGACCGAAACGAAGATTCTACGAACACAGGTCCGTGATCTGGGCACGCAGATCCAATACCTCGTGTTCAACATCCACGCCATGGAGAAGGGTCAGGAAAAGCTGACCGAAGAGGAGAAAATTCGTCTGGCGCAGCTTGAGAAGGGCGAAATCACGGAGGAAGCTCTGTCAGATATGTCTGACACCCAACAATTCATCACGGAACGTCTGGTCGTGTTCAAAAACATCAAAGCCCTGCAAGAGCAGAACGAAGAGGCGCTACGCATTACCCGTAATCTGGCAGAGGAGATGGACAGCCAAGAGAACGCCGATGCCAAAAACCAGGCCAAGCTCGACCACGAGAAGGCTGAGAGACTGGAGAAGGATCTTGCCAACATGGCCGATGAGCTCAAGTTCATCAAGAAGACGATGGACAGTTACAAGTCCGAACGTGACATGTTCAAACGGTTGGTACAGCAACGCGAAACTGCAGAAGGGGAGAGCCCACGCCCACCCCTCGCTAGCATCGAGGGTGGGGAGCAGACCGAGACACTCAACGACGCTCTGCAGAAAGTCCAGTCTGAGTACGACCAGTTCCGCGAGGACTCAGACAGCGTCCGCCGGGAACTGAACAATCGGATTGATGGGCTCACGTCCGAGAAGCATTCACTGCAGAAAGGCAACGTCACATTGCAAGGCGAAGTCAGACTGGAAGTGGAACGCCGCGAGATGCTGCAAGCAAACTTCGTGGCCCTTCAGTCCGAGAATGTTGAGCTCAAGAAGCGCAGTCAAGCCCTCTCGGAAAGCGCCGCCAAACAAGATATTCGAACCCAACAGGTAATGGAGGAGCTCATTGAGACGAAAGGGTTACTCGACAGCACCAGAAATGAGACAACGAACCTAAAGGCCGAAAAGAAATTCTGGAACGACATCCAAGATCGCATGAGAAAGGAGAACGAGGGCCTGATTGAGGAGAGAAACAAGTTGAACGATTTGATTGCAACTCATCAATCTATGGAAAACGAGCGTTCTCGGTCCCATTCGGAAGAAAGGAGAAAAATGCAAGGGCGCATTGATGCACTCGAACGCGATCTCAACGAAGCACAGCGTAAGCTTGCTGACGAAGCCGAAGACGCCAAACGCCTGCAGCAACGCAAAGAATTCGAGGGCAAGGAGTCTCAGAAACGAATCGATGAGCTGCTTGCCAATCTCAGCCAAATCCGCGAGGAGCACGTGGCTGTTAAGACTAGCCGCGACCATCTTCAGGCTCGAGTCGATGAGATGACGGTTGAGTTGAGGAGTGCTGAGGATCGCGTCGGCCGATTACAGCCCCGGCCCACCCCTCGACCTGGCACGGCCGTCGACACATCAGAGTTTGAAAATGAGATTCTGGAACTCAACAACGAAGTAGCCGACCTCAAGCGGGAACTTGATCTAGCCCGGACACACCTGGACAACGCCAAGGCCCAGGCTGAGCAATTCAAGGAGCTGAGCCAGTCGAATGAGGAGACGCTTGATGATATACGGTCTTCCCATGAAAGCTACCAAAAAGAGATGGAGAGTCTGTTCGAGGAGAAGAATGCGAAGATCAAGGAGCTGGAGCAGCGCATCGACGATATGTCTAGTGAGCTTTCGCATTCCAATGCTGAACTTTCGAGCATCCGTGACTCTCAGGGCGAGATCACCCGGCGCCACCAGGACGAGAAGGCCATCTTGGAAGAAGAGGTAGCGCGTTTGAAAGAAGATAATGCGAAACACATCGAGACAGCTCGATACCACCAGGAGGACCTACGTGCCCAAGCTGACATTGCGTCTATGGCACAACGCAACTACGACGCGGAGTTGATCAAGCATGCGGAGGCGGCCAAGCTCGCACAACAACTCAGAAATGAATGCAACGAGTTCAAGAACCAAGCTTTGGAATTGCGCAGCGAAGCCGACGCAGCAAAAGTTACCTTGGCGCAAAGCGAAAGCTTGTGGGAAGATCAGCGCCACCGTCTCGAGCAGGAAGTCAGAGATCTGAAGGCACGCCGCGACGATACCAGTTCTCAGACGAAGCTTCTCTACCAGCAGTTGGAGAGTCTGACTGCACAACTTGACACCCTCCGCCAAAGCCGCCCAGAGGAAGAGGCTGACGATGAGGCTATGTCTCCTGTTCCTATGGGTGACATGAATCAACGCATGCTTGAGTTGAACAGTTATCTCCGAAAAGAGAAGGAAATTTTGGAGATGCAGCATCACATCAAGACGGAAGAAGCCAAGAGGTTACAGCAGCAACTCGACCATGCTCGCGAAGAGCTCGATGGAATGCGGGTAGAACTCCAGCAAGAACGCGACCAATCTGGTGCTGGCGCAGCGTCTTCCACCGCCTACAACGATCTGATGGGCAAGCTTGCGGAACTCAACACGTATCGAGAGAGCACTACAACTCTCCGAAACGAGAACAACCGTTTGAACGATCTCGTAGCAGAAAAGACGAAGCGCGTTGAGGACATGGAGGCGAAGATCCAACCGCTCAATGCTCGGATTGCCACCTTGGAGGCACAGCAGACGTACCTTGAGGAGGAAATCAAGCAAGTCAAGGAAGACCGCGATCGATGGCAGAAACGTACTGAGAGCATCCTAACCCAGTATGGCCGCGTCGACCCTGCCGAGATGGATGGCTTGAAGGAGAAGGTGTCACAACTCGAGACTGAGAACACATCATTGAAGGAGCGCGAGCAGACTTTGGTGAACGAAAAGACCGAGTTGAGCGCTCAGGTACAGAAGGCGGAGGAGCAAAAGGCCGAGATGGATGCTCAGGTGAAGCAGGAGGAAGAGATTCGACGCGAGTGGAAGAAATCGCAAACTGATCGACTGAATAAAAAGGTCAAGGAGTTGAGAGAAGCAGATCAGAAGAAACTCGAGTCCACTCGAGAGGCTGAGCAGAAGGAGCTCCAGGAGGCCAAGGAGGCTAAGGAGGCCATCGAGAAAGAGCTCAGTGCATCGCAGCAGGAGACAGCAACACGGACACAAGAAAAGTCCAGCCTTGAGGAGCAGTTGCGGGGCCTACAAGAGCGGCTCGAGGCCATGGGGAGCGCTCGGGCTGAAAAGCCCTCTGAGGCAACTGCTTCATCAGCGATTGTTTCGCAATTGGAGCAGCAGCTCTCTGCAGCCAATGCTGAGCTCGAGTCTGTGAAGTCGGAGCTGTCCAACGCCCAGCAGGAACTCGACTCACTTAAGGCCCAGATGCAGACAGCGGTGTCCGAACGTGACGCTACCATTGAGCAGCTCAGGGCCGCCGCTTCCACGTCTCAAAGTACAGAAAATGTGGACGCAACTAAGGAAGTCCCGGCGACGGAGCCTGCAGCCAAGGCTGGTCTGTCAGACGAAGAGCGGAAACAATTGGAGGACAAGATAACTGCATTGGAGACCAGGGCGAAGGAGTTCGAGGAGAAAGCCAGTCAACTCGAGACACAGTCTCGCAGCGTGCAAGATGACTTGCACAAGCAGCTTGCTTCTTGGGAGAAGCAGGCCAAGGAGAAGGATATTGAGAATGTGAAGTTGAGGCAGGACATTGCCCTGGCAGCGATTAACAACCCGGAGCCAGCTGCCCCAGTGCCTGCGACACCACAATCGAACAACGCGCCCGCGAACAACGGGACCCCAGCACCAGCCACAGAGCCCAAGTCTGAGGATCAAGGCGACAAGGAGAAAGAGAAGGATGAGATTCCTGCTCTGGACGACCTGGCACCAGCATTCGCAGCCCTGGAGGAGAAGAAGCAGCGTAGTGTTCTGCTCCGCGATACTAGGGTCAAGTCGCTCTTCGCCAAGAATTTCGAGGCCAAGAGGCAGGCACTGGAGAAGGAAGCCAAGGAGACGGGCAAGAGGGAAGCGCGGGATGAGGCCAAGCAGCAAGCGGAGATGAAGTCTAAGGTACAGATCAACTTTGCCAAGAACCAGCTGACCCAGGCCAACGTCAAACTCGAGGTGGTCCGGAAGGCCGCTGAAGAGACTCCTCAGAAGCCGGTCGTTGAGATTTGGGAGGTTGCAAAGGTTGCCAAACCCCCGCCAGCGTCAGCTGCGAATGGAACTCCAGGGGTCGGCGGGGTTTCTGCTTCTCCCGCTGCAACACCGCAGAAACCAGGGGCTCCCCTGGGGAAACCTGCCCAGCAGACTCCAAAGGCATCACCGGTGCCATCTCAAGCTCAGGGTACCTCGACACCGGGCGGCGCACCAGCAGGCACTCCGTCGAATCTGCCTAAGAATCCGTTCGATGTCGTCAAGGGACCTGCCGCGAGTGTACCGGCGAATCCATTCTCAGCATCGACGTCGAGCCAGCCACCTACACAGGGCAACCAGCCGCCCAGGACAGGGATTCCTATGGTCCGGGGCGCCCGCGGTCGGGGAGGATACACCCACCCGAACCAGCGAGCTGCGAGCGGCACCCAGGAGTCTGGGATTCCCCAAGCCGGTCGTGGCGGACGAGGCGGTGGCGTCCCTAGGGGAGGCAGAGGAGGGCTGAATCCCGGCGCGCAAGACTTTCAATCGGGCACCAAACGTCCTAGAGGCGACTCTGACGCCGAAGGGGGGGCAAAGCGTGCACGAGGCGCTCACTAGACGCGAGGCCGCGTGAAACGCCAAAGCGACCAGCTCTGAGGGTTTGTAGAGTCTGAATGTATGAAAAGGGGACTGGAACGATGGTGACTTGCTGTAGGCAATGTCGGGGGTTGCGTTCTTCACAGCACAATGTGGAGTTGAGGTGGCAGGCTATACAAACAGCTTCGTCTATGGTACATTAGGCCGTTCATGTTCTTTTTCATTTGTCGTCAATAATTGTACAATGATACGGCTAATTTTACGCGGGTTCAAGCGGCATCATCGCCCTAATGCATTTGCTGGACAGTTAACTGTCACTTGATTGCGTTGAGTCTTGGGCATTTCTAATCTGGCGACTGATTGGTGATGGCGCCAGTCGTGCTCGTCGGACAGCGACTTGACCGAAGTTTTACACCCTCCAGTCCCAATCCACGATGCTCAGGCAACGCATAGTAATCCCATTTTCTTTCTGCTACAAGCTATCGCATGCAGCAAATGGCTCATCGGCTCTACTGAAGATCCATTATATGATCACCGTCGGTCGCCGACACCTATCACATCGTCACCATGTCTCGCGCTCTGATCATCACTGGTGCCACAGCCAGCCAAGGCGGCGCTGCCATTGACATCTTTTTATCGCAGACAAGGCGTCCGGTTTTCTGACATTGGCCGACACACAGTCACCAAGTGCCCAGCGCCTCCAAGCCAAGTCGCCTGCCGTTAAGCTTGTTCGCGGAGACGCCGCTGGGACCGTGCCCCTCTGAGGCCTCTATTCGGCTGTCGCGGTAAGGTTGTACTAATTGAATCGCGAAGACACGGCGCATATTTTCTATCAGAAAGCGAATCTTTGATTGATTTACCGATATCACAGCAAATGCATGTATGAAGGAGTCTCTTGACATTGACGCACTAAGACGGGTCCCACCATTGTGACCCACAAAAAAGTTCGACTGGTGATTTTCGCACACTCGAGCAGCTTGGGGTTTCTTCACATACAAAACTGCGGCCGCAATTCCACTCTGTGACCACGCGACAGGCCTGCAGGAGACACTCATGGGTCCTCAAACGAAGAAGCGCAAGCTTCAATCTTCCGCCCCTGCGACTTCGAATGCATCAAAGCGTCCGAAGAACGCCAAACGCCACCCAAAGTCGAAACCTGCGCCGCCGCCTCGTCGCGCTGTCGACCCCTCTGCGCTCGCATGGCAGACTGTGGACGAGGACGAGTTTGGCGGTCTCCAGGTCATTGAGAATGTCGAGGTGGTGAATAAGGATGGAAAGCTCCAGTTCTTGATTGGCGACTCGAAGCGCAAGACCGAGGCCTCGCCCAACTCAAAGTCCAAAGCAGCCTCCGCATCAAGCGACAAGCCGGCAGTGGCAGCGACAACCAACGACGATGCCGAAGACCAATCTTTTGAGGGCTTTGGCGACGAAGCTATGGAGGGTCAAGATGAGCATTCCGGCGAAACTGGGGATCCTGAGGATGGGTTGGCGGATCAGAATTCTGATGAACAGCCGAAGAAAAAGAAGAAGAAGGAGACCAAGGGCAAGACGCACACGGACGACGAGCAGCTGGCGTCGTCCAAGAAAGGCAACGTCTTCAGCGCATTGGTCGATGGCGAGGAACCCGAGGTCTCAGAAGAAGAGGACGAGGTCGTGGGCGTCAGCACCAAGGCCTGGGAGAAGATGAACTTGAGCCCCGAAACCCTGACTGCGCTGTCGAAGCTAGGATTCGCGAAACCGACAAGCATCCAGGAACGGAGCATTCCCGAGGTTATTAAGGGCGCAGATGTCATCGGCAAGGCCCAGACCGGTTCAGGAAAGACACTGGCGTTCGGCATCCCCATAGTCGAGAAGTGGCTGAAGCAAGAGTCTAAGCAGGGACCAATGGCGCTGGTGCTCAGTCCAACGAGAGAGTTGGCGAAGCAGATTGGGGACCACATCAAAGCGCTGTGCGATGGATTGCCCGAGGCGAAGCCCTTTGTCTGTGTCATCACCGGTGGTCTGAGCATCCAAAAACAACAGCGCCAACTGGCCAAGGCAGACATTGTCATTGGCACGCCCGGACGACTCTGGGAAGTGATGGAAGGCGATGCGAAGCTACAGGACACACTTACCAGGATCTCGTTTCTCGTGGTCGACGAAGCCGATCGACTCTTCAAGGCCGGACAATTCAAAGAGGCCGAGGACATTATCGGCGCGCTCGACCGCAGAGACCCGGAAGCTGCCTCCGACGACGAGAGCGAGGACGATGACGAGGATGACCCAGCGACGCCGCGACAGACATTGGTCTTCTCGGCGACATTCGACAAGGACCTCCAGAGCAAGCTGGCCGGCAAGAAACTAGGGAAGAAGAGAGAAGGCGATGATCAGATGGAGTATCTCATGAAGTCCCTCAAGTTCCGATCGACACCCTCCTTCATCGACGCCAACCCTGTCCGCCAAATGGCCGAGGGCCTCAAAGAGGGTCTGGTCGAGTGCGGCGCCATGGAGAAGGATCTCTACCTCTACACCGTCCTGCTGCTGAATCCCAAGAAACGCACCCTGGTGTTCACCAACTCCATCTCCGCCGTCAGGCGACTCACCCCCTTCCTCGTGAACCTGCAGCAGAACGCCCTCCCGCTGCACTCGCAGATGCCCCAGAAAGCTCGTCTCCGCTCGCTGGAGCGCTTCACCGAGGCCAAGAAGCCCTCCATCCTCGTGGCCACCGACGTGGCGGCCCGTGGTCTCGACATCCCCGAGGTGGACACCGTCCTCCACTACCACGTGCCCCGCGCGGCAGACACTTATGTCCATCGATCCGGCCGTACCGCCCGTGGCGAGCGCAACGGCGTGTCCGTTCTCCTGTGTGCCCCCGACGAGGTCCTGCCCACGCGCCGTCTCGCGGGCAAAGTCCACGCCAAGGCGTCCCGTGAGCACGTCATCCAGACCCTCCCGATTGATCGCAAGCTCGCATCACGTCTCAAGTCTCGGGTGGCGCCGGCCAAACAGCTGGCGGACGCCACGCTTGCGAAGGAGAAGGCGAGGAGCAACGACTCCTTTATGAAGAATGCGGCCGAGGATCTCGGCGTCGAGTATGACGAGGACGACTTGCCCGAGATGGGCTACTCAGGTCGGGGCGGAGGCAGGAAGAAGAAGGAGGCTACGGCGCGGGAGATGACGAAGCAGGAGATGGGCATACTGCGGGCCAAGCTACGGGAGGACCTGGCCCAGAGGGTGAATCTCGGCGTGAGCGAACGCTACATCACAGGCGGGCGGGTGGATGTCGCGGCTTTGCTTCGCGAGAGAGAGAAGGGAGAGGGCGGAATTTTCCTGGGCGGTGAGGGCCTAGGACTTGGGTTCGCCTAGGATATGAGATGATGCATGCACAATTCTATTATTATAATTCCCTTTCCTCTGCTGAGTGTCCCCCATCCGTGGACAGTAACGAAATGCCACTCCACGACCCCCCGTTAGCATTTTCGAGCATTTGGTAATACGCCTCCCTGCGTGAGATCGAGTGTCGCGCGGACAAGGCTGAGGTGAAGGATCTTTGGGTGTCCTGCGAATCGCCCTGGCCTTCGTCATCATCAAACGTGTCGTCGTATGCTCGTTTCGCTGAATTGTGGCGTTTAGGTGATGAGAGAACAAGACTGGTTTCGCGGCCATCAGCCCTCGGATCGTCACATTGTCCTCTATGTGTCTCGGGCGAGACAACATCGGAGTCGAGTGTCAGGTCAATCACCTGAGTGACAGGTTGGGGGAATGGCAGACTCTTCGACCCTGCATCACTCCAGAATCCGCGAGGCGGTGCTTGCGTGCCGGACCTTGGACTGATGAGTCGGACTGTTTGACGGTCGTCATCTACGGTTGGCACGTTTGTTAAATTGTCTTGGAGCTTATGTAAAGGATCCAAGTTCGATGCAGGCCGCGGCGGCGAGGATAGCCCGTGCTGCTGCGAGTCTGTTCTCTGCGTGCTCGAGTGCCGGAAATCGCGTCCGAATTCTGCCTCTTTGGCTATCCGGACCTCTTCCATCATGATATCATGTGAGAATTCGTTGCTAGAGCAATATTCACCGAAAAGATGCGATATGGATATCTCTGTGCAACGTTAGCTGATTGGGAATCATCGGGGAGCACCGCGGCATGCACCTTCTTTCAACCATCCATCCTCGTCCACGGTACATGGCCAGACATCTCTCGGCTTGAATATCTGCAAGAGATCACAGAGCTCTGGGTACGAAGAATGGCGCGAGTAAGGGAATGTGATGGTCTTTGGCAGTTTTGTGGCAGGTTTGCTCAGATCGTCCGCGACAACAGTTGTCTCAGACATATCCTTGGATCTCTCCAGAATTGCCTGGCACACTTTTCCCATCTCTGCTGTATTTTTTCCCTCGTCAAAAGCCGTGATGAGATCAAGTAGCAGCGTGTGTCCATGGACCGCGAGTTGCTCTATGAGCTTGCCAATGCCCTGTCTAGCTTCTTCCACGAGATTTGCGCTTTCGTACAGACTGTATTGTGTTAGCGCGGCCTTGCAGGGATCTTCAGGACCAAAAACCTCTTGAGAAATGTTGGCCAGTCCCCCTGCGCAATCTCGGTCTCCTTGACAAGGTCGTCCCCTCCACCGCCGACGCCAATCTCCACGAGGCCTGTCCCATCGCTTAAGTTCGCAACTATGGGTACAATCCGTACAACATTGGGTCTCTTTGCTGCATCGCACATATTGCCCTTCTCGCAGCTGTGCAGTCGCACGCGGCTCGAGGCCGAAGACGTCAAACAGCCAGCATGGGCCTTGTTGGCGCACTTGAAGCCTACAAGAGCCGGAGCCTCAGGGCAAATCGGGTTGGAATACTCGGAGAGTTCGTTCGCTCGCAAAGAACTGTATACTTTCAGTTTGTAGTCGTCGACATGTATCTTTCCGTCATCGTTAGTGAGGCCCGAGCTGGACGAGGGCGCAAACATACCTGAGACTTCAGTGCCTTGGACAAAGCGATCCAGACATCTTCATATCCATATGTCCAAGCTTGAAAGTGGAAGATGGTATCCTCGGGATACTGTGCTACTTTCCGCAGTAATTCAGCGATGCCCTCCGCCTTGGTTTGGAATGGCACATTCTTGGTGAAGCTCGTGTCGAGATATACTTTATCGAGAGTCTTGAGGCCATGTGTAAATTCAACTACATTGGGGTTGTGCGACAGGCTATTCACGAACCAAGGCTCGCTTCGAATATCGCCGGTATATAGGATCGCGCTCCCATCACCCTCGATCACTAACACAAGTCAGCTCTACAAACACGTTCAAGGGGCGATAACGAACAGAACATCACAGCACCAGGGCAGTGATTGGCATCCAACAAGGTCACCTGTATCTGGTAGCCAGGCCGCAACTCCAAGCATGTTGGCGTGTCAAGGGGTAGAGGCTTCTGTACATTTGTCAACACAGCTGGGGGACATAAACTGCCGGGGCAGTGACCCACAAGAATAGACTGTTGCTTTCTGTAGGTCTGCTTCCACCTCTCGATGATACCTTGGGCGAAATTGATCCGACATGGATATTTCACCAACTGCAGCAATATTTCCCGCGTGGCTGCTGAGCAATATACACTATGGAGACAATGTGAGCCTGTCGTTCTCAAAGGAAGCTTGGCAACTCACAAGGGTGACAAGAGCATGTCAAGGCCTGCCAGGTGATCGCTATGGACGTGGCTAAGGAAGCATGCCAACGGGGGTCTTTGGCCGGGAGTCGGCCTAAAGAAATCGACTACGGACCCATGTCAGCGCACATTCAGGCAGAATAAAACCTGGGGAAGGGAGCATACTCCGTATGTCCGGAAATTCGGACACTATTCCCTTGAAGGTCGACATGTCACCATCACATGCCACACGCCCATGACATGGGAATGCAGAACCTGGAGGTATGGTAAAGTGCTAACAGCCCAAAGGATAGCACAACCATGTGGCGTGGTGCATGGCAAGCCCGCTTCTATATGGTACGTATGCGCGCAGCGGGTAATAAGGATGCAGACGTGATGTTGGGGTTGATGTTGGATTGAGGCAGGTTCGGGTTCGGCGGCATGTACCGGTGGACGTGCAGATATGCAGATATTCGCACGGTGCTCCAGTGGCTTCTGCACACAGAAAGGCGCCCAACGCTGCGGACTGGGTGCAAGCCACACAGTGCAGATTGGTACTAGTGGGATATGCGCACTGTCATCCATCTCAGAGTCGCGTGTGAAAACCAGCGCCCTCGCAATTTGTTCCACCAACACCCAAAACCCTGCACACCATCAGTCTAATCTACCACGGCGCTTAGCAGGTTGGCCTCTGAGGTTCTAGGTCTTCGTTGTGATCACGAGCAGCTGTGTCTTGCAATATTGGACTCGCGAGTCGCGACCCACGTGCCACGGCTCACCCGACATCTTTCCAAGGACGTCGACGCGGCTAGAGTCGCTAGGCGAGACAGCCATGTCGGACCCGGAAGCTTGGCGGCCGAAACTGGTTGCGAACTCTGATATCTCTCCGTCAATAGCGTTACGGGAGGACGATCATTGCTAAACTTGTATGATAATTGGAGGGGGACTCAGGTGAGGACCCTCTTCGTTGCCTGGAACAGATGGCCGGGGATTTTGAACCTTGCTGATAACATCGGGGCTCAGTTTTGTCAAAGTTTCAAACACTCTGAATGAAACGAATCCGCAACGCACACAGGTCATCCTGCAAACAACCGACTCTGGCGACACTTTGTACAGGGATTCATCTTGCTCTTTTCTGCCCCGTCACTTCAGTGTCTCCAACCAAACGACGACGCGTCCGGTACAAAACGACCGGAAGCTGATGGCATGATTGTAAGTTGCAGAGACCCGGAGCTCGACGACCATTAGCTACGGACGGAAACAAACCCCATTGATAATACTATGGAGGAACCGCGGGGCGAAGACCCGCGGAGGGACTTTTCTCGGTAGTGTTTGTTCATTTCGTGATCGACTGGGATGCCGATAGAGTTGTTTCGAATTCAACCCGGAGCGTTACTCCCGTTGCCTCTTTTGGAAGCACACGACAACGACCAACCGATGTGGCCGCCCGATCCGGAAGTTGTCGAGGTCGTTCTGATGGAATCTCCTGGAAAAGACCTCGATGACAGATGCTAGACAAGCCAAGCATCAACTTGGGCTAACTATTTGCCATCTCGCCTGCGAGGAACCAGGTGTATGGAGTACGGCGCAACAGCAAGGAGAGCCGCGAAACAAACGTATCCGGCGAGACATGTTTCACCAAATGCATGATGCGGAGGGTCTATTCTCCGAGGCATGTTCCCCAGAAATGTCAATGCAAGGCGCCTCCCGCTAGGCCGCTGGCTAGGGACGAGGCCCGGATCCCCTTCCTGCGCTGCAGCGTTCCAACATGGCACGGACGCGGTATGAATCTCGACCACCAACGCCTTGAGGCCATCCTATCAGGAAACCGGCATTGCAGAACATCCTGCCCGTCGCTGTTCCAAGTTAAGCAGCTTCGTCTACTCGACCTTGGCAAATGCCTGTTTTGTATTCCTGAGAGAAGTATATGAGCTTGGGGTCACCCTGTTGCTTTGTCCATGTTTCGTTTCCAAGCATCCCTCCTTTTGCTACATTCGCCGCCATGTGGTCCCTCAAGGCTACGGCTCTTCTGGCGCTTGCGCCCTTCGCCCAGCTGGTATTGGCTCAGGGTCCCACCCCTACCACTTACGAGGACCCCGATACCGGTATCATCTTCGACACATGGCAGGGTACTGGGGCGGACATCACCTTTGGTGTTGCCCTGCCTCCGGACGCGCTGGACGTGGACGCTACTGAGTTGATTGGTTACCTGGTGAGCAATGCGATCTCCCTGGGTACGAGCAAGACTGACAACTCTTTCAGAAATGTGGAGGCTCGGGCTGGTGTGGCCTGTCGTTCAACGGCATCATGACAAACAGTCTTCTGCTGGCGGCGTACCCCCACGACGGCGAGGTCCTCACTGCCCTCATGTGGGCGACCGGTTACGAGATGCCCGATACCTACGCCGGTGATGCAGAGATCACCCAAATCAGGTCTAGCATCACCGATGATGGGTTCGAGCTCATCTACCGCTGCCAGGGCTGCTTGGCCTGGGACCACAATGGTGCCACTGGCAAGGCCGTCACCAGCACTGGTGGCATGATGCTCGGATGGGCCCTGGGCGCCGATTCTCCCACCAACCTTGAATGCCCCCAGAACATGGTGGTCGTCCAGCACGAAAGCCAGTGGATCTTCCGTGGCACCCTGACCGAGAACGCCGTCGACGAGGCTTACGAGGAGTGGGCTGCTTTGGCCACGAACGTCGTGGAGGGCGACTGCGGTGGCGGCTCGGACCCGGACCCGACCACCACCACGGCCCTTCCCACTGGCACGGGCATTCCGGTGCCCACTGACGCGTCCTACGACTACATTGTTGTCGGCGGCGGTGCCGGCGGTCTCCCCATGGCCGACAGGCTCAGCGAGGCTGGCCACAAGGTCCTGCTGATCGAGAAAGGTCCCGTCTCGACCGGCGAGTGGGGTGGTGAGAGGAAGCCCGAGTGGCTCGAGGGCACCGACCTCACACGCTTCGACGTGCCCGGTCTCTGCAACCAGATTTGGGCGGACTCTTCCGGCATTGCTTGCCGTGACACCGACCAGATGGCGGGCTGCCTGCTGGGCGGCGGCACGGCCATCAACGCCGGTCTATTTTGGAGGCCCAAGGCCGCTGACTGGAACTACAACTTCCCCGAAGGCTGGAAGGCCGACGACTTGGCGGCAGCCGAGGAGCGAGTCTTCAGCCGCATCCCCGGTAACCGCTTCCCTTCGACCGACGGCGAGCGCTACCTCGACCAGGGCTTCCAGGTGGTCTCGGGTGCCCTGTCCGAGGCTGGCTGGACGGAGGTCAACTTCTTGGAGGAGCCCAACGAGAAAAAGCAAACTTTTGGCCACGGCCCGTTCATGTTCAACGAGAATGCCGAGCGCGGCGGACCCCTCGACACCTACCTAAAGACGGCGGCGTCCCGCAGCAACTTTGACATGTGGACCAACACGCAGGTCAAGCGTGTCAACCGGGAGCGTGGCCACGCCACCAGCGTCGAGGTGACCAACTACAACGGCGATGGGTATGAGGGCACGGTCAGCTTGACCGAGGGCACGGGTCGCGTCATCCTCTCCGCTGGCACCTTTGGATCCGCGAAGCTGTTGATGCGCAGTGGCATCGGTCCTCAGGATCAGCTTGAGGTTGTGGCTGCCTCGGCCGATGGGCCAGACATGATTGACGAGTCGGAGTGGATCAAGCTGCCCGTGGGCTACAACCTGGAGGACCACACCAACACCGACACGGTCATCGCGCACCCCGACGTCGTGTTTTACGACTTTTACGAGGCGTACGACGACCCAATCCCCGCGGACCGCGATGCCTACCTCGACGAGCGGACCGGTATCCTCACGCAGGCAGCGCCCAACATTGGGCCCGTCTTCTTTGACGAGATCACCGGGTCCGACGGCATCACCCGCTCTCTCCAGTGGACAGCCCGCGTGGAACCGTCGCTGGGCCACACCAATCTGACGGCCATCACCATGTCCCAGTACCTCGGCCGTGGCGCCGTCTCCCGGGGCCGCATGACCATCACGTCGGCCCTGAACACCGTCGTCTCGGACGTGCCGTACCTCAAGAACCAGCAGGATGTGGAGGCGGTGATCAAGGGCATTGAGAACCTCCAGGAGGCCATGGCGGGCTACGAGGGCATCGAGTGGCTCTCGCCCAGCCCCGACGAGACGGCGCGCGAGTTCGTCGAGAACATGGCCGTGTCGCCATCCAACCGCCGTGCCAACCACTGGATCGGCACCAACAAGATGGGCAAGCTCGACGGGCGCCAAAACAATGGAGACGCCGTCGTGGACCTGAACGCCCGGGTCTGGGGCACGGACAACATCTTTGTCGTCGACGCGTCCATCTTCCCCGGCATGATCACGCCCAACCCGACGGCCTACATTCTCACCGTGGCCGAGCACGCCTCGGAGAGGATCCTGGCCTTGGATCCGGCCACGCCTGGCAGCAAGTACGCGCAGTGCGGTGGCCAGACGTGGACGGGCAGCTACCAGTGCAAAGAGGGGCTAACCTGCACCAAGGTCGACAACTACTACTCGCAGTGCCTGTAGGGGAGTTTCTTTTTTGAATGTGAATTTTGAGTATATATTTGTCTACAGACGTACATTTTGGTCTTATTCTAAACAGCCGTGCAATGCGTAAGTGAGATAGTGGTACCAACCGGGCCTTTTGTAAAGCAATCACGGCCTCGACGAGGTTATAAGTGGAGATTTCGCCCATAATAAAGTAATGGACCAACTCATGCTCTGCGCCATCTCTTCTCCAACCTCGAACAGACAGCCCTCGAGAACATAGGGACTGGTGAAACAAGCATGGCACTATCCATCTGCAACACTTCGCATGTTCCCGAGGGTCTGCTTGACCTGTTGGAGTCGTATTTGCCCAACTCGCTGCCCCTCCTGCGGCGGTTGCAGTTCGCGCAGCACGAGGGACGCATCACACCCACCGCCCGCATCCTCTTCATACACAATGGTCCGCCGAGACAGCCCCAGTACTTGACTGCTGCGTACGTCGACCTCGCGGGTGGACCGGAAACGCAGATGTGGCTCTTTTCCACCTTGGAGGTCCAGCCTGCAGCAGTCGACGTCCACACGGCGCAGCTGCGGGCTCTCGTCGGGGAGATGATTGAGATGAACAAGTCCCATGGCAAGGAGCTGTGGCACGAGGAGGGCGTGCTGCTGGGTACGTGCGAGACGGGCGTCAGGAGGGTATTGACGGGCATGAAGAGGCTGAGGACGCGGGAGACGGGGTTTTATGACAAGTGGCTCTTCCAACAGCAGCATCTACCGACGCAGAGGGACATTCTAGGGGCAAAGGGGGCGGAGAGGAGGGAAGATGGGCTGGAGGAGGGGATGAGGTGGGACGTCGCGAGTCTGGAGGACTGCGAGATTGTGGTGACTCGGACAGATATCCCACGGACAGCGTATGGTTCTTTTGTCTGGACTTTTGAAAGTATGGCTGACCGTAGTTCCATACATAGGCCCATGCTGGCAACACTGCCAAGTCTGGTGATCCGTCTGGATGAGGGTAGGCCGATTGCGTGGGCCTTTCTCGGGCACGACGGGTCGTTGATCAGTCTTCACTGCGAGGTAAGTCAAGCCGTGGAGGAGGGTGTGTTTTGCATGATGTAGCGAGGTTTTTTATGCTCACTTTGGATCTCTGCAGGAGGACTTCCGCAGAAGAGGCTTGGCCAAGCTGCTGGCTGCGAGGCTGATGAGACAAGGTCCGGGGGATTTTGTACGCGACGGATGGTGCTCGGCAGACGTGTCGGCCTCGAACGAGGGAAGTAGAGCCATGTGTAGAAGTCTTGGGGGGAGACGTGATTGGGAGGTTTCTTGGTCAGTTTGATGTTTTTGAAGTGTGGCGTACAGGTGCTGACTTTGGGACACAGGGTCTACATTGACGTTGCAGAAGATGGTGTTAGCCACAATGGTTATGCATGAAGACGCAGAGACACGGACGGGTGGGCAATCAAACAAGAAGACAAGACAGTAAGGCTGATTCTCAGAACAGACTGAAGCGCGTTGATGAAGTCTCAGTCTAGGGTAGGCGAATACAACGACGCCGGACGTGACCTCCGGGTGCGACGGGTGGGAAGCTCCTCGATCATCGATGTCTCTTCGTCTCTCCGAAGCGCTGCCCCTCCCGATCTTCGAAAACTCGTCCCTCCAGTGAGCCCAGTCTAAATCTCCACCGGAGACACGGTCACGTCACTTTGGAAGCATTTGCGCAGCATTCTGACAAGACAGCATAGCGACGTCAGAGTCCGTCAGACCTCGATTGACGTCAATGACGGAAACAATGGGCTCTATAACAGAGACCAGAACGCATCACCATGCGTCCTCGACTCACTAATCACTCGACCCTCATCACACACCGCCCAACATGACGACGCCCCTCAGACCATTCTACCAGCTCAAGTGCGGCTGCAACTCGTACCCATGGGGCAAGCAGGGCAAGTCCTCGCTGTCGGGCCACCTCTGCGCCCAGACACCCGGCTACGCGCCCGACGACAATGCGCCCAAGACGCCCTTCCAGGCCAAGGAGGACGAGGCGTACGCGGAGATGTGGATGGGCACCTATCCGACCCTGCCGTCGTACGTGGCCGACACGGACGAGAAGCTGCAGGCGGTGCTGGACCGCCACCCCAACGAGCTGCTCGGCAAGGCGGTCGTGGACAAGTTTGGCCACACCCAGCTGCCCTTTCTGCCCAAGATCCTCAGCATCTCCAAGGCGCTGCCGCTGCAGATCCACCCGAACAAGGAGTTCTCGACCAAGATGCACAACGAGAACCCGGACGCCTTTGGCGACCCGAACCACAAGCCCGAGATCGCCCTGGCGCTGACCGAGTTTGAGGCGTTTGTCGGTTTCAAGCCCCTGGACGCCGTGGCGTCCCTGCTCGATCTTCCGGAGCTGGCGCACCTGCGCACCTCGGGCAACGCGTCCCGCTCCGCCTTCACCAACGAGGACCTCCGCGCCGTCGTGCGCGACATCCTCAACGCCTCCCCCGAGACGTGCCGCGACACGTACAAGGTCATCACCAGCATGCCGTCGGGCGCCTGTGCGGGTCCCCACAACGGGCACGTCCAGAAGCTCGCGCCGCGCCTGGCGGACCAGTACTCGTCCGCCGACCCCGGTCTGCTCGTCGCCCTGCTGACCATGAACTACCTCGTCCTCCAGCCCGGCGAGGCCGTCTACATCCCCGCCGACGGCATCCACGCGTACCTGTCGGGGGACATTGTCGAGTGCATGGCGCGCAGCGACAATGTGCTCAACACGGGCTTCTGCCCGCGCGCGGAGCGGGACAATATCGAGCAGTTCTGCTCCTTGCTCACATTCACCCCGCATGACAAGATGCAGTGCATGCTGCCGGCCACAAGGTACTGGCGCAGCGAGAAGGGACGGACGCGGGCGTACGCGCCCCCGCTGAGCGAGTTCAACGTGCTGGCCACGACGCTGGGCAAGGACGAGGACGAGGTGCTGGGCAAGGGCGGCGCCGGCATCGTCATCGCGACGAGGGGCAGTGGGCGGGTGCACGTGGATGACCGGGATGGCTTTGATCTCAAGGAGGGTCACGTCTACTTTGTGGGCCAGGGCGTGAAGCTGAGCATCAAGGCGGGCGGTGATGGGCTCACGATGCACACGGCGTATGTAGAGTAGATAGACTGGGGTATCAATTAAGAGAAATTAAGTAGGTGTATTATGTTGGTCATTATCATCAGGGGGAGGGGGTATCAGTCACCCGTCCGCTATCATCTATTCCTCCAGAATGGCAAAGTCCCACCCGGCCCTGACCTCTTGGCTCTCGCCCAGGTCGGTCTTGAGGTAGCATCGGTGATTGTCTCGGTAGTTGTCGCCCTCTTGCGCGCCCCATGCGCAGGCCGTGCACCCGTCGAAGCCGGCGCAGTTGACCATGCAGTCCTGCATGGAGGCCGTCCAGACGGTGGCGAGGTCGGTGGTGCCCTGTTGCGCGCGGTAGTCGATGCCGCAGAAGCGACGAAACGTCTTGGGTGAGTTGGGAACGGCAAAGGTGGTGTCGTTGGCGGCAGGGCATGCCTCGCTCGCCTCGTCGCTGTTTGCGGAGGTGGCTGTCGGCACGAGGATGGTCGTGGCAGACGCACCGCCCTCGGCATCGGTGGCAGCCGGCATAGTCTGTGTTGCGGACGCGCTGAGCGTATGGTCAGTACGTGATGCCTTTGACACTCTGGGGAGAGACTCACCCGTCCGAGCCACCAGAGTCGTGGCTACTGCTGCTGTCTGGTTTCGCAGAGAGCCCAACGCCGAGGCCAATGGCGACCGCAAGCAACAGCCCAATGGCGACGCCCACAGCGATCCAGAAGAACTTCTTCGTCAGGCCGCATGTCCTGTCCGACTGCGGTATCGGCGCTTGCGGCGCGACGTGATCCCATCGGTAGTCGTAGCCCCCAGGACCGCCATCCCGCGACCCTGCGCTCATCATGGTCTGCAGACCGAGGGGCGCCGGCCCTTTGAGCGACGGGTAGCCTATGGAGAAGCTGTTCTTGCTACCGCCGCCGTACGACGGCGAGGGGGGCGGCGTGACGTCGTTGTAGAATGTCTGCTCCTGCGGGCGCGACTGGTCGAGCGATTGCTTGTCGTTCCAGAACACCGCTGGCTGGGGCTTGGCGATGGAGGCGCCATTCGTCGTGATGACGGCGGACGACTGGTGCGCGGCCTGCTCTCGCAGGCTGGAGCCGCTCGGGGCGGGCTTGAGATCCGGTCGGTTGGACAGGCTTCCATGTCGCTGGTGCGGCTGCTGGACGACGCCGCCACTGGTGCCGCGCGCTTGATGATGGCTGCCTCCGTGTCCCGTGCCGCCGCCGCCGCCGCCGGCGGTGTTGTTCATGTTGTTGGTGAGACTGCGTCCCGAGACATGGCCGGCGTGTGCGCCCCCGCCAGCCGTTCTGTCCATGGACTGGACTGGACTGGACTGGACTGCCTCGCCTGTCTCGCCTGTCTTGGGAGTTGGAGTCGAGAGAGCGAAACGCGCCGCAGCGCGCAAGTCTTTGCTTTTCGTCCTTGGTTCAGCCTAGGACGATTGATCGGTGTCGACGGTGCGAAGAAGAAGCTCAGTCAGGAGGAGCAGCTGCAGACGAGAGAGATCGATCAGCGAGCGGGCGAGCGGGCGAGCCATCAGAGTCAAGGGGGCCCCCCTGTCAACGCTGTAGACTAATTTGAAATTTCCCACACCGACGGCGGACCTGGAAGACTCAAGTCCCACGTGGAAGAGGGACGATCTACAGATACTAGTCTAGTAGTGCTCAATGCTTCCAGTCAGGAATCAGTCCCTTGATTCCATCTATCAAATCGCTCGGAAGGAGGACGCGACCAGCCATGGGGGGAGGGGTGGGTGTCTCATGTACACTCGTGGACGATGCGAGCTAGATAGGAGGGGAGAGCGCTGATGGTCAGTCAGTCAAAGCTGCGGTGCCAAGGCACCTCGTACCTGAATTGGTGCCCTGGGGCCTGGAATTACATGCTGACGCTATCGACGAAAACTGCCCAGTCCGTCGCCAAGAAACGGTGGAGTGGGCGGGCCAAGACATGGATCATGGCCTATCCGTACATGTACGTATCCGTATGCGCGTAGTTGTCCAACTCGCATTCTTCCCCCCCTGTGCACGTAATTACTACTATCATCTTCATGCCACCACCTCACAGCCTCGAGCTCGCGAGTGGCAGGTCGTCCGGCACAGGGACATGCACGGCCCTGATAAACTCGGCGAAGCCCTTGCCTAGACAGTCCACCCGCGCCGTGCTGCTCACGCCCCGGCCCAGGATCCCGTACACGACAAAGTGCACCGCAAAAATGTCGGGAAACTCGACGCGCTCCATCCAGTACCAGTCGCGCCAGTCCTTGCCCATCATTGTCCGGAGCCGGTCGCGCGTCATGAAGCTGCGCAGCCAGTCCCACTGGGGACGCGTCTGCACAAAGACGCCCAGGTTGATGTTGGCCCCCTTGTCGCCTGATCGAGCGAGGGCCACGTCTCCGAGCGGGCGCATCGTGAAGGGTGCGGCGGCCTCTGTCGAGATGGGCGACGTCGTCTCGTAGCTTGACCGTGGGCCCAGGGGCTCTGTCTCCTTGGGTGGACCGACAGAGTGTCTGGACTCGTTGACCAGCGTGACAGCCTCGTCAATCTCCTTCTGCTCCACCAGTGCTGGCAGGTAGCCCAGGAATGGCTTTGGCTGCACCGTGCGCATGTCCAGCGAGCAGTGCATGCCTTGAGCACAAGATGGATGTGATCAGCCTCGCGGCGCAACGACGGTGGTGGGCGCAGGGGCTGACTTACCAGGGAAATGGGTCATGAACCGCGCATTCCACGCCATGGCCGCCTTTTGCACGGCGAGCAACTCCTTGGCCTGGATGAAGATCCGCATGTACGTGGTGCTGGCCAGCTGCGAGTCCGGGTTCGCCATCGGGACGCCCATCCTCTGAAACTCCAGCACGTCCAGCTCGCCCAGCACCCCCGTCCTCTCCAACGCCGCGCGCAGCTGGGCCTCCTCGACGTCCCACTTGTGCTGCGTCGCATACCCGGACGCGTTGACCAGAATCTCGCTCTGGAACCCCCCGCGGTAGAACACGGCGAGCTTGGTCGTGGGCGGCGGCGGACGCCCTCGGATCCCGGACACGCGGACCCGATCCTTGGCCTCCTGCGTGACGCGGACCTGCCCAACGTCGGCCTTGACGTCGCTGTTGAGGTAGACGTCCCCCTGGAGCTCGTACAGGAACTGGCACTTGACCGTGTCGGCGGTGACGAAGCCGCCCAGCGCCTCGTGCTTGGTCACGACGCAGCCGCCGTCCGCTCCCATCTCGACAATGGGCAAGCCGAGACGGAGAAAGGCCTCGACGGGATAGTCGTGCGCGCCCGAAAAGTTGCCGCCGGTGACATAGGTCGAGCACTCGATGAGATGGCCCCCGACGAGCGCGCTCGCCAGCTCGTCCCACTGCTCCTCCCGCCAGCCATGCCACCACGCGGCGGCGGCGATGACGGGCGATGCGTCGGCCACGCGTCCGCAGACGACAATGTCCGCGCCGAGATCGAGGCCTCTTTTGATGGCCCGGTAGCCGAGGTAGGCATTGGCGGACACGATAGGCATGGTGTCCGGGTGGTCGAGGAACTCGAGCGTGGCCTTGTCGAGCTGAATGTCCGCATTGGGGGAGTCGAGATGGGGTAGTTTCTCGAGGAGCGACTGGATCTTGGGCATGAGGTCGTCGCCCTCGACGTAGGCGACCTGGAGCGGGAGTTTCTTGTCTCGCGCCTGGCATGCATGTCAGTGGACATTGTATGGCAGGGCTAGAGTGAAACGTGGGGGAGAGAGGGTAGTACCATCTGGTCAACCTTGAGAGCCAAGCCTCGCGGGTCGATGCATCCCCCGTTGACGACGACCTTGATCTTCTTCTGATGGATGATGTCCAGGGACATTTCGAGACCCTCGAGGGCCGTGGGGATCCAGCCTGGCCGGTCGTTGGAAGCAGCCGCCACGGCTGTGTCGCCCATGTTGGCCTCTTGCTCGCGTCAGACCCTTTGTGCTGTTGTCTGGATTGGCCTTTCCGACATACCTGCCAAGTAGTCACCCGTGATCACATCGACTGGCCCGTATTTGGCCTGGTTGTACATGTGGACGCCAGGGTCTGTCAGGGCGCCTGAGCAATTGGCGATGCGAACAGGGCGTTTCAAATTGACGGGCATGATTGGCTTATTGGGGCTCTAGTCCAATACAATAGATTTACAATTGAAGAATTCAGAGAGCTGGATTTTACAAGCGACTGAATCACTCAACCAAGACGTTACGTGTTGAGGGTGACTTATACGTACATGATGAAAATCCCCAGAACTGGACTGTGGGGTTTGCGGGGGAGACGGTAGAGTCGAGCCTCGGCCGAGGCATCATCTGCTTCATGTTTGCTGCTGTGCTACGCGTCTGGGCAGACCCGTACGCTGAATCTTTAGCAATCCCGACATGGAAGAGGGAGCCGGTGTTGGAAAGGCCCATCCTCTGTGAGCTCCTCATTAGGGCTCTTCATTTCTTTTTTCCAGCGTATCGCTGCAGCTGAGACTTGGATCCCATTGCTCTGTTAGGCGCATCGAAAGTTCGGGAAGACCAGGCCATTTCTGGGTGCCTTTCGTGAATCATTTACCTACATCTTGGTGCGAACTTGACCTGAATATAATTGAACATGCCGTAAGCCTCTTGCCAGCGGCTCTCTCGTCCTGGCGGACAAGGTCGACGGCACGAGCTAGGCATTGATGCCACCCACGCCCCATGTGGGATGCAGGAGACTAGCTCAAGCCAAACTCCCCACAAGGCAAACAGCATGCCACCAACCTCGTCATCTCGGGTGGTATCCAGTCAGAAACTTGGCAATCTTGGCACCTCGCGCTTCCATGGTGGCTGGATACTCCATCACACCCCTGAGCATGTTCAACATGGCTCGCTCACTGGGCAGCAAGGTGGCGCCGTCGAGAAACTTTAGGGCGTCCATACTGGTTCTTGGTAAGCGTGAACGGCGAAAAGTAGAGTGCTGGAGGGTGAGGTGAGAGAAGAAGAGAAAGTCAAGTTCGAGATGCTCTATGCCGATTGCTAATCCTGTTTGGCCTTGCACTCTGTCTATGAGGACTTGTCTGCCTTGTGTTTTGTCTCGTCTCCCTTTTCGAGAGGCTGAGCCAGAGTCCGACGAGAGCCTGAGCAACAGCGGCACTGCTGATTAACCAGGCCAGGACACAGGTTATCCGAGTGTCGTGGTCGACTGCCTAGGTAGTTTGCATGTATTGGGAAACACTGTCCAGGCAATGGATCGTCATGAGGCCAGTACAGGCCCTGGGGTGGTCGCTTACTTGCAACCCTCGACCCACCATGTGTACTGAGTGGAAGTCCAGTCCTTGAGAGTCCTAGGCCCCGGTGGACCTTGGTGTTGCGTATGAACGCTGAATAGCCACATTCAGAGCTTATGGGAGTGCGCCTCACGAGGCTGAACGGTTCCCCTCGTTGGCGTACTGTAAAGACGCCCTCCCCAGCGCTTCGTGCTGGAAATATGTAATAAAGACCGCCTTTCTGCTACACATGAAGCTAATTGATAAAGCCCACGATAGAGATCGCTTGGCATGCCGGCACAGCCCGCGTCTAAGCCGCAGGCGCCGCAGCCCTGCAGCAGCTGAGCTAAGCCCAACATCGTGCAGCAGTGCTTCACTCAGTGCGGCTGACAGCAGCCAGTGGCGGAGCAATGCCGCCGTTCTGTCCTCAGAGCTTTGCCGAGCGGATATATACGTAGATAGTGATCAGCGCCCATGAGACTGACCCTGTCGCTCATTCCTCACGCCCACTTCCCACAGTCCAAGAATCGTCAGTCACCATGTCCAACGAAGTCGTCCAGGGCTTCAGCGTCCTCAACCGCTGCCTCCTCTACACGAGCCTCGTCCTGTCCCCCGCCCACTTCCTCTCGGGATGGAGCAGCCACGGCACGACCAACCTGGGCTTCCTCGCCTACAACTGGTACAACCAGTTCGTCTGGTACAGCGCCATCCAGGACCGGCAGCTCCGCGCGCTCTCGCTGCTGCCCGTCCACTTCAACATGATCTACGCCTTCACCTACCTTGGCGGCACGGCCGCGGGCAATCTCCCCGCGGGCGTGCTGCTGTCTCTCGGCTCTGCGGGAGTCATGGTCTTCAACACCGTCGCCGCGTGGATCGCGTGGAAGGACTGCCAGCCGGCCGGCTTCGGGGAGTATGAGTTCTTCTTCTTTGGGTGGCGGACGCTGTCGCCGGGCTGGCACAAGTTCACGCTCGTGTGGCAGATTTTTGACACCCTGCTCATCTGTAGCTGTGTCATCCTCGCCTTCAAGATCCCACTCTACATGCAGTACATCCGGGACGACCACAGCGAGCACAGACCCAACTCCCTGCGCGCCGGCCTCAAGGCCATCTCCAACTACAAGTATCTCGCCATCCCGTGCAGTGTGCTCATGCTCGTCTTCGTCTGGCCGCTCATCCTCTGGGTCGAGCTGCTCATTCGTCGCAACCATGTTACGTCTCCGACGGACTGGGTCTCGGTGTGGCTCTTCGTGGCGCAGGTTGGGTTGCTGGTGATACCGAGTTTTGGGGGCTATCTCCTACACGAGCCCTTGGGCTTTCTGCATCGCGAGTAGCGTCAGGCTCCGGCCGCCCAGGTGTAGACGGTTTGGGTTTTCTGCTTTTGTGTTCCATGATTTTGGCTTAGCGAGAGTTGGTATGATCCCCCTGAGCACACCATTTGCTGTCTTTTGTCTACGTACAAATCAATCAATCATCCATGGTTGAATGTGCTTGCGTCAAAGCCTTGTGATCCGGAAGCCCTCCTTTTTTGGGCAAGGTAGTGACCCCACACCTTGCACTCAGTAACCCTCCTTCCGGTTCACCCTGTTGACCAGGTCGGCCCCCTGGCTGAGGTTCGTCAGGTTCTGTTGCAGCACGCCCAAGACCCGCTCTGCCAGCTTGGACGACATGCCGCTGATGTGCGGCGTGATGATCACGTTCTTGGCACTCCACAAGGGATGCCCGTCGGTCAGAGGTTCTGGGTCTGTCACGTCTAGCGCCGCACCACGGATGGTCTCGCTGTTGAGCGCCTCAACCAAGTCGTCCGTCTTCACGACGGGTCCTCGTGCAATGTTGGACACAAAGGTCCTCTTTTTGCCCAGGATGGCAAACTCTTCCTTTCCGATGAGGTGCTTCGTGACGGGCGTCAGCGGGACCGCGATGACGAGAAGATCAAGATCTGAGCCTAGAAAGCCGTGCAGGTCTGCCTTGGTGGTGCCGGAGAACCACTTTCTAGGCAGCAGGCCCTCAGGATCACCCAGGCCCTCTGGCACGTACGTGGCGTCGCGACGCGCCTTGGGTGTATCCTTTGGGTGAAGCGTGTAGGCGTGGACGTCCATGCCCATGGCCTGAGCGAGTCGCGCGGTCTGTCGACCAATCGCTCCGTAGCCCAGGATGCCTCTTTTTCACTGTCAGCTTCTTCCTCTCCAGGGTGTCTGGTGTCGACGATAACGGGGGGGGGGGGGGGGGGGCTCACATGCGTCTGCCCACAGCATCATCAGGCATCTGCGGTTGTCGCACCCACTTGGCTTGTCGTTGCGTGTCAAGATAGCCAGGAACTGATAGATGACGGGTGGTCCATTAGCGAATCTAGTCCTGCTAGCAACATGAGGCCTCTGGATGCTGCAACTCACTGTGATGCTGGTGCGCCAGGAACGTCGCAATCACCCACTCGGCAATCTGGGGCCTTGCGCCAGTTCAGCCGCGGACTCGCATCCGACATGAGCACGACGACTCACCCATGGACGCCATTCGCGGTGCAGAATGTGACATTTGTCTCCTTGTACAGGGGGTTCTCGTGGACATGGTTCGACCCCGCGCTCTGCAGCTGCACGACTTGCAGCTTGGGCGCCTTGTCGATTTTGGGCAGCGCGCTGCCCGTCATGAGGATGGTCACATTGCTCCATTCCTCGTCCGAGACCTTGGCGTGCGCATCTTTCTCTTGGAAGTCGACCGCGACATGCTGGATCGCGAGGTCTGGGAAGGCTTCCTTGAGGGGGTCAAATGACGACGCGGGAGTGGGAAAAGGGTTGAGGATGAGGAGCTTGTGTCCTTTGAGGGTTGGATTGGCCATGGTGGTGTTCTTCTCGGCACTGGAGTAGGTGTCAGGGAGGACAAGACAGTCAGGAAAGTTCGATGAGTGTGAGCTTACAGCATTGGTAACCAATTTCAATTGAGGGTGATGGTAATCACACCGTGGATGACAGATCGACACTCCACTCCACACTGTCGGGACTCGGTTCTCCTCCAGGCGACGACCAGAGTCGTCACTTATCTCCGGGATCGCATCTTGCTTGATACCTTTACCCTCGAAGACCATCAACCCTTGGTGGCAGACACATGCAGGCACATCTCGCCAGTGCATTCACTGCTTGCCTCTTGCTTTCCGTTTGCGCATTGCTTGTACCTTAGGTTTCGCCAGACTGCAGCTGCCTCCAGTCGTCGCAGTGACTCGGGCGCAGCTGGACCTTCCCGCAAACATGAAGCCAGCAAGACGCGTGGGCAATGTTTGCCGCCACCATATATTTACCTACTACCTACTTGCAATACTCGCACCGATCCTATTTCTTCATCCACAACTCAGATAATTGTAGCATTCTAGTTCTGTCGCTCCGCGACTGCACCAATTTCAAGCATCATTTTGCCTTCACGTCTGGTTACGCGTTTCTTTCGTCAACCACTCGCGCATCTGTCATCACCACTCCATCTCGCATCATGGGCGACCAACTTTCCGGCCAAGATGTAAATGTGGATATGTACTTGGCCACACGCAAAGGACGATTCGATCGAAAGATTGCCAGAGGAAAGTCCATTGCGCTTGAGTACATGACGAAACCATTTCCCACAGGGCCCAACCCTGAGCGCCAACGGCTACACAACAAGCCATTGTCCGAGGACCAGCCGCATATCTTCATCTCGCATGCCCAGTACATTCTCAACGCGAAAAGAAGCTCCCTGCTTGGCATGTCGGCCACCCTCGTCGAAGGGCCTGTCACGTATGGTACGTTCAAGCACCAACTGACCACGCCGGTTTGGAGGGACTGACAATTCCCTTAGCCACAGTTGGCGCGGCCATTGCCCACGGCATGGGCCTCCCCGGCCCTCCAGATCGAAGTGGTATCGCGTCCATCTAGCAGCCTGGAAACGATTTCCCCATGAAGTTCTTCGACTTGCTCCGAGACCAGTATGGCACCACGGTACGTCTGTCGACGCAGGATCCTGGTCGACTGCAACCCTGCAACAGAGGCATCCGAGAACGCATTCCTGGCACAAAGTGTGAGTTTGACCGTCGCCGCGTTGAGGAGCACTCTGGGCTAACCTTGTGGAAGCCTGGACACAGCAGGACAGCAATATCTATCTTACAGGTGTCGACCTGGCCCATTGGCCAACTCAACTGCTCAAGACCAGCATCATTCACATGGCCAAGACTCTCGACGAGATGGTGGCTGAGATTGCGGCCTTTGAAAAGTGCCGCTACCTGTCGAACCAGACGATACCGGCTCCTCGCATCGTCTGGGAATACATGCCCCAACCTGGCCCAGCCGCAGACTTGATGGCTCGACAGCAACGCGTCAAAACCGTCATTCAGCGTCACATTGAGGTCGTTTGCATCAAATGGGAGGATTTAGTCAAGCTTTTCCCGAGAAGCGACGATCTCCCCCAAACCCAAGAGGCGGCATTGCCCGATTTCGCAAGGGCTGTGACGGAGATGCACGCCGACGCCTTGACGGACTCTCGCACCACTATGATTGTCTCCTGCGGCCAGCACGGCTACTTGTACTTTGGGATGGAGGATGTCTCCCGCTGGTATCCACCCTACCATGAACCGGCCGACGTGGTGGATTCAAGGTACTCCTTCAGCGCGTTTGTTGGCGGTTTTGGTGTTGCCTATGCAGCCGAAAGGGGTGTCGTCGCCGGCATGATCTGTGGCATTGTTGCCGAGAGCTTCTGCTTGGAACAATGCGGCCTTCCCGATATCCGTCCAAGCGTATTGGAAAGGCGCAAAAGGAAGCTCCGCGTCAACGGGCGCGATGCTGGCTGGCGCGCCAAGGAATACATCGACTTTCGCAAGGTAGACAATCCGATGTATCTACTAAAACTCTTCTACAGCATAGACGATGAGCCACCCGAGCCCCAGGGTGCCGTCGCCTCATAGACGCTTGTGGCCAGTTGAAAACTGGAGTGAGTAGCATCACATCGGTAGCTCAATCGGGCGGATCAGCGTTGTGGAATCAGCGAGGACTACATATCTTTAGTGGCTAGTGAACGATTGGAATTACAAAGCGTGCCAATAGAACCCGCAGCTCCGTGCATACATGTAGTCCGTTGCAGCACCTCATGAAGCGCCAACATCCGCCCCTTGCCCTGCGTAGTAGCTCGCGTCGAACCATCCCGCGCACTTGTACGCACCGAGCACCTCACCAATGGTCACAGGAGCGTCCAGCTGGTCTGCCCAACTCACTCTCGGTCCGGCAGCCCCAGGCCCGGTGTTCCCATACTCGGCATACTCCACATTGTCTGGCGAGGCGCCGTTCCAGTCATGCCAGCCATCCGCGTTGATCACTTCACTCATGTCTGTGTTCTGGAACACGACACGAGAGTACGGACGCCACGGACGACCAAGGTAGTAAGCACCATCAGGGACATTGTCCCCTTCTGCGGCCGAGATGGTGGACTGGTCAAAGACGTAGTAGGACATGCCGTCGGGGCTATCACGACCGTTGGCGGTGATGTACCCAAGGGACTTTTCGACGACGCGAATGTCGACGCGCTCAAACCAGGCGGCCGCCCTCTGGCCAAAGATAAAGTCGGTGGCCCCGAGGATCTGGGTGTCGAGGTAGATCTGCTTGCCCTCGTTGGCGAGCACGGTATCCTGAAACCCGGTGAAGATGGACCCGTAGTAGCCTGAATCGCTTTGGGCGCTCAGAGCAACAGCCTGCGAACCCTCGCCATATGTATTGGCGACATGCACGTTGTAGAGACGAAAATTGGGCGTCTTGACGCGCAGGGTGGCCGTCTGGTCATTGTTCAGCCCATCAGCCTGGGAGAGGTCGTACGTGATGGTGACAGTGTTGCCGGCGAACGTGGTGTCGTCCTCGGTGTGGCCGTAGATGGTGAAGCGGGCGGCGGCGCGGTCCGCGACGAGGACCTGCTCGTTGTAGGTGCCGGGCGCGATGAAGATGCACTGCGGGTCCGGGTCGTCCTCGGACAGGGCGTCGACGGCAGCCTGGACGGTGGTGTGGTCGCCAGTGCCGTCGGCGGCGACGGTGAGGCAGCCGTCGGGCGCGGATGTGCGGGAGGCGGCGAGCGCGGTTGTGGCGAGGGCCGTGACTGTGAAGAGGGATCTCATTGTGGGTGTTTTGGGATGGGGATGGACACGCTTGGTGAGGGAGGGAGTGTCGGATCGGACATGTCTGCCCTCTGGACGAGATTATGTACTTCCATTCTCTGCAGAACCTCTTTGAAAAGTACAGATCCTCCGTAAAGGTGTTTCATGCCCCCAGATGTGTGCCGCGAGGGACATGGGTGACGGGAGTTCCCTAGAGGCAAAACACCGATTGGTGGAATTTGGCTGATGAGGTTGATTTACCCCGGAGAATCACTTCTTGGACGCGGCACCCCGTCTCTGATGTAATCAACTGCCGAGATATCCTTTGGCCCGATCTGCCTAATCTGGAGAATCTTCCGTGGTGCCTCGATTGAGCGAGTGGTGGATTGTGCGCTTGATTCTGCCGTGGTATTCAACGCGGAGTGAAGTTGCGGGGTTGATGATTCTGGGCTGGGAAGAATGTGCTTAATACTCATGTTTGATTGTGTGCTGCCGATCCCAACGCTGGTCGTTTATTTGAAACACACACCTCGCACGCTTGCTTAAGGTCCGCCCACGGCGATATGACGCCCAGACTAGCAGAGCGGTCACGGCGACAGGACGCTCTCTTATTCCTCGTGCAGGGCCGCCACATTTCCTTGCCTCTTGGCGCTGGGGACAAGTACCCAGCTGATGCCCGTGCACGCCAGGATGGCCACCAGAATGGGCTGCAGAGTGCCAACCCCCTCGCTCGAGGCGATGACACCGGCGATGACGGGGAAGAACGAGCCGCCCATCTGGGCAAACACAAACACGAAAGCGAGGGCAGTTGCGTGCAACCCTGGTGGGAACAGCTTCGTGCCCACGTTGATACCCGTCGCGAAGAGCGGTCCGGTGAAGAAGCCGACAAAGGAGATGGCGACAGACGCAGCAATAATGTTGGGAACCCTGGGACCCGTTAGCTTCGTCAAGGGAGTGGGCCGGAGACATACATCCAGAACAAGATCTGCAGACCGACCGCCAGTACGCAGTAGATGAAGACCATCCTCCTCTCGCCGAGGCGATGTGTCGGTTCGGCGAGCAGCAGTCTACCCAGCAGACATCCACCGTTAAAGCCCGCAGGTACGTAGCCCATCCGAGAAAGGTCGCCCCCGCGGACCTCGACCAAGTATTCAACCACCCAGCCGTTGGACGTGATCTGGGAACCAATGTAGAAGAAGAAGAAGAGACTGAGAGGCCAGACGGCAGGGCGGCCAAGTGCCGCTCTGATGAGGGCCGTGGCACCTTTGCCGCGCGTCGTCTGAGATTCTTCTCCTTCGTTGTCCGCGCTGACTGGGAGAGGCTTCCTGTGTTTCAGGGTGAGTGAGTCGCGAAACGCCCAGGCTATGAAGCCTAGGTTGGCGAGACAGATGCCGACAGGGAAGACGTAGAAGAGATTCCACGTGCGCTGCTCGCCTGCCGAGGCCACAGCTGTGGCCACGAATGGTCCCACGAGGCAACCGCCCTTTTCCGGTCAGTTGTTTTGTTCAAAGGCTGTGCCTTGGGTACATACCATGAACGAGGCGTGGATGACAGCCAGCCAGCGATGCGCCCCCCTGACGGTCGCGACAAAGGTGTTGGCATGTGTGTCGTTGTACGCTGCGCCCACGGCGACCAGGAAGAAGGTGGTCACGTAGAGACCGAACGGGGGCATCCAGGCACGCAGGGCCTGCGCCAGGATCTGCAGGACCGCACCGAGGGCGAGCATGGCGCCCAGGTCGAGGTACTGGCCGAGGTGGGTGTTGGTGAGGGCGGCCACGACCCAGCCGGCAAAGGTGGCTCCGTAGCTGGGGGGATGTAAGCTGTCTGTGATACTCACAGGCATTTGTACTCACATGCTCGACACAATGGCGGTGTTGACGTTGTAGTCGCGAATGACATGGGGGATGATGGCGCCCGTGCTGCCATCGTTGACACCGGCGCAGAAGAACGAGAAGCTGGCGCTGGCTACTTTGAGAAGCGTTCTTTGATCGAGGCTATTTGAATGAATGTTTTCGTTGAGCTGCTCGCAGGGCTCTGTGGGAGCCGCAGACTGTGCGCCTGGCTCGGGCTGCAGCGTCCATGTCGCTGTGCTTGAGAGCGCATGGGACCCCAGGGTCTGAGTTTGCACCGGTGTAGCGGCCATGTTCACTTGGACAGAGATGGCATGTCATGGACCGAGGGTCTCGCTCTCTCTACAAGTACGTAGAATGGAGAGAATGTAGCTCAAGATCCCAGCCAGTCTGCGGGGGAGACGTGGCTGCCTGGCTGCCTGATGTAATACATGCCCTGCAACCTCCCACAAATCAATAACTGCATTCGTGGCCACAGTTTTCGTACGTATGTATGCCCGTGTCGCGACTTCAGTCGGAACGCATACGTCAGCGCAATGAAACGAAACATGAACCAATGCCCGAAGGCCATCGCGCTCAGCCGATCACATATCACATTGGATCTCATCTCATATCGGGCAGATGAATGATCGAAAAGGAACTCGAATCTTGAAATAGCCTCGTCATGCGATCGTGCCTCTTCCGGCATACATGACCATCTTCGTCGCATCTGCTAGCTCGGCGATCCCAATCGAATAAGCTTCAGGGAAGCACCCCGGTGCCACGTCGTTGCTTTTGCCGACCTTTATTACAACTTGCCAATCGCGCTGCACAGCCATGTCGTCGAGGCGCGGCGACTGACGGGACTGAAGATTGCCGATATCACGCCCTCAGGGGTCGAGCCAGATCCCGACCCGGTCGTTGCGGGCCGGCGATAGCTTGGGGGCGGACTGCCTCGAGCCTCGAGCCTCGAGCCTCACGACTAGGCCCTCGGAGGTTTACTTTGCATCCAAGGGCGAGACTGTCTAGACATGTACCGAGTCTGTCAACGTCCTTGGACAGCCGACCTGGCACTGGTTTGCATCCCAGTTGCGCGTCCACATTCACCGGTCGTGAAGACCCCAGAGATGGACTCGTCACGGGAGATCACCGTTGCTTCTGGTCGCCAAGGAGACTCGCCAGGTACCCGATGCATGCAGGTCCCGAGCTGGGCAGATCGACGACGCCCGTGCATTGACTCTCTCCAGCTGACTCCGGTGCGCAGCAGCAGTAGCAGCAGAAACAAGCAGGACCAAATGCCCCGTCGACGACAGCTAGCCCTGCGTAAGCGTCAACGACTTTAGCTTGTTGACACCACCACCGATGCGATCATGCATGCAGAACACATTAGACCTGAGTTGACAGCCGGTACGATGATGCACGCTTCTTTTTAGCAATGTGTGATAAGTATGCCTCTGCCCGTCTTCCATCCTCACGATTCGCTCTTCTACACCAACCCACGACGCTCTTTCAACCCGGCCAATTGTGCTGTCACTCTCGCTTTCTACGATGGCTTCCGCAGGTCCCGTCATGGACAATCTGTCCGTCTTCTATCTTGTTCTCGTTATACTATGGACGTCCATCACCGTCTCCTGCGCAGGCTTCCTCTTGCTCCACCACAAGACATGCGCCCTCCTACGCGTGCGGAACATCCCTCTCTCGTTGGCGGCCTGCGCCCTCCTTCATTGCTACTGGGTATCGGTCCAGCTGGGCTACGCGGTCGGACCCGTCATGCCCGAGGACGCCGAGTACTGGATCATGGGGACGTGGCTACCGCTCGGCATGGGCTTGTTCCACGGCAGTAACTGGCGCTTCCTGTGGGTGGCGGCCCACCAGAAACGCCTTTTGACGGAGGAGCCGGCTTGGAACCAGCCGAAGAAGAGCTGGTGGGAGAAGTTGAGCCACACGGGCAGGGTGATTCTCGTGGTGGGTGCCGGACTCGTGGTTCAGGTATGTTGACTCTTTTTTGTCTTTCGGGTTGGACGGTAGCTGACGACAGACAGATCCTCGTGACGGTGCTCATGTACATCATATCTCGCAAGTGGCACTCGTCATGGGGTATTCCCGGCACGCAAGCTCAGGGCAGTACGCACGACGAGCGGATGCACGACATGGCCCGTGGCTGGGAGTGGTGGCCAACCGTCTTCTGGCAGTGTATCTGGGCCTGGATCGTGGCGCCCATCATCCTCTGGCGCTCGAGGCATATCCGTGACACGCAAGGGTGGAGGATGCAGACAATGGGCTGCTGCTTGGCGAGGTGAGTTCTGGTAGTCTTTGTGCAGATACTCTTCTGACAGTTCTGCAGTCTGCATGCTACGCCCATGTGGCTCATTGCACTGTACGTCCCAGCGATGGAGAAGGTCAACCAGTATTTCATCCCTCCTCAATGGTAGGTCAAATCACTTTCTGCGATGTGGTAAGGTCCTGACACCTCCAGGATCGCCTTATCCATCATGCTCATTGAGATCTTCACGATCCTCCTCCCGTGCTACGAGACTATCCGCCACCGCGCGCAAAGATCAACCGTCATTGCCAACATTGGAAGATGGGAGACCAAGGACGAGGAGCACTACCAGCCATCCGACACCACCAATTCCATCGACTCGTCCTCAAACTCCTCGTCGGGCAGCATGCTCTCCATGGGCGCCCTCGAGCACGTCCTCGAGAGCAATCCCACGCCTCTGCTGCAATTCTCCGCTCTGCGAGACTTCTCCGGGGAGAACATTGCCTTCCTCACGGCGGTTGCCTCGTGGAGGGATATGCTACCTGGTTCAGGGCGCCGCTTGTCCTTCAACATTGCCGAGAAGCTCGTGGAGGATCTCAACCCGAACACCGACGCTGTCTACAGCCATTTCAACCGCGCGCTGCGCATCTACACCGACTACATCTCCCCCAGCGCTGACTTTCAGGTCAACCTGCCGTCCACGATCTTCCGCCGTCTGCACGCCGTGTTCGAGATACCCGCCCGGACCATCTACGGAGAGAAGCAGGGAGCCGACCTGTCGACCATGTGGGACACGCCGCGGTCGATGCCCAGCGATGGGAGCGAGGGCGTGCGGGTGCAGTACTGGGGCACGATACCGGCCGACTACGACGAAGGACTGTTCGACGAGGCCGAGGCGAATATCAAGTATCTGGTGCTGACGAATACGTGGTCCAAGTTTGTGAAGGAGAGGCGCATGTCGATCGCGTCGGACCTGACGGGGGCGCACGCGGTGAATTAGCCTAGTTTATAGCCTCAATCTATCTCTACTCGGCTGAATGTTTAGCTGTCAACATAAAATGCGACTCCAAGCAGGGTGGTTGTTGTAGCTTGAGAGGACAAGTTGTCCCTCCTGTCAAGTACGCCTTTTGTCTGTCAAGGCGCCCTCCGATATCGCTGAGCCGCGAATTTTGCGGGCTTCTCATTTTCGGCTCATAAGATGCTCAGTGAACGACCTGAACTCATCACTCCCTCTTCCCCTGCAGACGCATAAACGCATCCAATCTCAAGAATTCTCATCCGTCGACACACAAAGATGCACACCGCCCCGCTCACCTTCCGCATCGCCGCCCCCTCGGACCCCGACGTGTCCAACGTGCTCACGCTCGTCCGCAGCGCCTACCGCGGCGACGCCTCGCGCGCAGGCTGGACAACAGAGGCAGATCTCCTCGCCGACGAGCGCATCGACCACGCCGGTGTGCTCGCCAAGATCGCCGCCCCCGACGGCGTCATCCTTATGGCGCACGACGAGACGGGCGCCCTCGCCTCGTGCTGCGAGCTCCTCAAGCGACCGGACGGCAAGCTCGCCTACTTTGGTCTCTTTGCCGTGGATCCCACGCGTCAGGCCGGCGGTATCGGGCGGCAGGTGCTCGCCGAGGCGGAGCGCTACGCGAAGCAGGAGTTGGGCGTGGAGAGGATGGAGATGTCGGTCATTTGGACGCGCGACGAGCTCATTGCGTGGTATGTGCGGCGGGGGTATACCAAGACGGAGGAGACGCGGCCGTTTCCCTATGAGCATCTGGTGAATGGCAAGGCGCTGCGTGATGATTTGTACTTTAGCATGCTGGTCAAGGATCTTTGAGGGTGAGAGCGCTGGATGGGATACATCTCGGATAACGGATAGAGGCAGATGGCGTTGGCGCCCCCGAGTCTGACTCCCTGGTGGCTTCGTTGGGAGGGCATTTGTCTTAATAGAGCGTCGTTTGGGGTTTGTTTCTTGTCGAAAGGGTGTGAGCCCGTCATCTATGCTCACCAAGCGCCGTCCAAGATCACACGGACGGATGACTTGGACAGAAAAGGCAGCATCAGTGAGCAACTATAGAGAATCTTCAACGAGCATGCTACGGATATGCAGGCCTAACGCAATAGACAGCGACGAACCAACAACGGCCACAGCCTCGATGTGCACGCCTTGATCCCGACACGACCTGGCACGTCAATGCGATTGATGTGACCTATCACATTCCGCATCTGTCACACCGTCATCCTTTGTGCATACAGCCCCCTTGCTATCCGAGACCATGGTATTATCAGAAGCGGCTGTTTCGACGCGGAAACATACGCCCGGACATCAGCAGAAGCAACACTGTCGGTAGACGTCAGTCAAGCCAACACATATCCACGTGAATCGCCAGAGACAACAAAGAAGCAGGGGGTTGCGCACAAGAGGCAACAAATGGACGCAATGACCAGCCTGCTGCCCGTCCACATTGTCGGGTCGCGAAACGATCGTTGCTTTTTCTGCCGCCCACCAGTCACAGCAAATCTACGTTCCTCACTACACTATTCATGGTCTACCTACTAATCCAGCCCGAGATCCACCGGTCAAGCCCAGTCTCACGCAAAGACAACACAGCACGACCTCGACGCGTTGCGCCCCGTGGCCTGTGCTGGACGGGGCAGCACGCCTGGGCTCAGGATGATGCCCGAGGGCTCTGCGTCCGTGGAACGGACGTGCAGAGGGCTGCTCATAGTGCTGAGTGAGGGGAGATGGGTCGTGCTCCTGTGCGTCGGGGTGGTATAAGTGCTCAGCTCCCTTAAGCCTCGCGCTGGCGCACTCATTTCGCAGGTCCAATAAATATATTCAATCTCTCCTCTTCTTTGCGACGAATCATCATGTCTTCCAAGACGGTCCTCATTCTTGGCTCGTCGGTACACCCGCTGCTCATCTCCTTGACGACTTCGCTGGCGCAGCAGCACACTGTCTATCTGACACTGCCATCCACCGCAGCAGTGCCAGCCGCCCTGTCAGAGAGCTCCAAAATTACTGTTCTTTCACTCGACATGTCCTCGTCTCTGTCCGCCGCAACAGTCGCTCGTCGTATCGCCTCTTCTGTCTCGGGCATCGACATCCTCGTCAACGACGCCGGACTTGGGGGCTCACAGGCCCTCCTCGACGCCATGCGGACCTCAAGCACGTACAAGACCAAAATTGCCAGCATGACAGACACAGTCGTGGTCTTTGCCGACCTGCTAGAGCGCAACGGTGGGAGGGTCGTGTGTCTCGGCACATCAGCCGCCATGATCTCCGCGCCGTGCATGAGTACGTCTTGGGCTTGCACCATGTCTAGTAGCATTCTAACCTGTAGGCAGACAACGCCCGGTTCTCGACAAAGGAGGCGCTGGTCCATTTGTGCAGCGAGATGCGGACGGCACTCGCGCCGTGGGGCGTACCCGTGTCGTGGATCACGGTGGACTGGACGCCCACGAGCGGGCCACTTGTTGTGGCGTCGTCGACGAGACGGGGTGGGACGATGCAGATGAGCGGTTTGGTGGATGAGATTGAGCATGATGGGAGGAGGTCCGGCTGGGACTGGCCGGTACGTGACATGAAGATGCCCCATTGCTTCTGGTCTGATACTCTAACACTCTCAGGGGCGCTTTTTCAGGGGAAAGGAGAGTGATGAGTCCATGGTCGAAAAGGGGGTTCTTGGGTGTTAGGTACGGGCTTTGACACCAGGATGGCGCATAGACAGTATGCCTACGGCATTGGTTGCGTTGCGTTGCGTTGTGAAGATGAACATTTGCTTCTGCAGTTCATGAAGACTTTGAAAGCAAGGGCTTGGTATAAGACTCACATCCACATCCAGGTGAATCAGACACACCTGATGATATTCTCAAGGGGCTTCCCACTACAAAAGCGAGCGAGGCGAGGCCAAGCTCGCCGCCAGGCGCCGCCGGAGGCACCCTAAGGCCCAAATATCTCACAGCTCAGACATGACAATCACAGACACACACACACACACACATACACAAGACATACAAGTGAAGCACACAGATTACAGACATAAAAGTCGACTATTCTCTTCATCTCCTTGGTGTAAAGCACGAGGCTCATTATATACAGTAGAATGCAAATCGGTTGGTCAATACCAAGATCCGCCCATCACCAGAAAAATTTTCCATCACCATGTCTAGTCGGGACCAGACAGTCCCGTCGGGAGCATCTTAGACGCGGCGAGCGACCTTGCCGTGCTTGTGGGCGTGGCGGCGGGCCTTCTTGCTGCGCTTCTTGAGGGCGCAGGTGTCCTGGGTAGGCTCAGGCTGGGCGGCCTCCTCAGTGGTAGGGGCGGCAGTGGCAGTGGCCGAGGGAACGACGGGGGCCTCGGTGGTAGCGGGAGCCTCAGTGACAACGGGGGCCTCGGAGGAGGCAGCACCATCGTCGTTGCCGCCGGTGGGCTCAGCAGGAGCGGCGGTAGGGGCAGGGCCGTCACCGACGGTGGCGGTGCCGGTAGAGTCGATGGCGGAGGAGGCCTGCTCGACGGGGGAGAAGCCGGAGAAGAGGGCCGGGCCGGGGATGGGGTAGGAGTCGGCGGGAGAGTAGATGTTGAAGTGGATGCCCTCGTCCTCGGCGGTGTAGAGCTGGGTGCCGAGGACACCCTCGGGCTGTGCGGAGCCGGAGCCGGTGACCTTGAGGGAGAAGCACTGAGGGTAGTTCTGGGCGCCGTTGAGATCGCCACCCGAGTGGAGGGCGATGATTTCGTGGCGGAGGACGTAGTTGCCCGGGGCGAGGTCGGCGGGGATGGTGACCATCCAGCCCATGCCGTTCTCCTCGAGGAGGCTGTCGGCCATGGTCAGGGGTGCCGAGGAGCCGTCGATGAGGCCAGCCTCGGCAATCTTGAAGAACTCGAGCGTGTTCTTGTCGACCGAGGCGCAGCCCTCGTCACCGCAGTTGGCGAGGTAGTCGATGATCGGGCCCTTGTGGGACTCGGGCCAGGTGTTCCACTGGACAAAGAGGCTGTCGCCGGCCGCGATCTCTGCGTAGCCGCCGGCGTTCTCGGAGCCGCGGTGGCAGATGATGTCCGGGTCCTGGAAGGCGTCGGGCGCGACGAAGCCCAGGTCGGTGGCCTCAGAGGACCAGCCGATGACGGTGGGCGGGTTGGGGTTGTAGGGGAAGTTGGTCACGTCGTAGCCCCTGTAGGAGACGCCGTTGATGACAACGTTCTCCACGTAGCCGTGGGCGGCCACGCCGACGGCGCCAGCCAGGGCGGAGACAAGAGTGCGGGTGGTGGAAGGCATCTTGATAAGAGTTTGTTTGCTTGTTGGAACCGAAGAGCGGTAGTTGAGAAGTGAGTGTTTTTGTTTTGTGGAATGAACGTGACAAGACCGACTAGCGGGTGTAAAAGAAACAGACTTCAGTCAATGAAGTTGCAAGTGAAAGGATAGTGCGAAAGAGCGAAAAACTCGGACCAAGGAGGAGCAGAAGAAGAGAGTGTGCTGAATGAGCCTGGACAGAAAAGAGAGGCTGAGAAACGAGAGGCCAGACGTCTTATATCGTGGGAAGAGCAAGGATGACAGGCGTTGGCAGTTGAGTTGTGGGGGTCCGGTCGCCGTCTGGGCCATGCAGAAGACGAAGACATTGTTGGCGTTTCAGGCACAGCGGGTCACAAGACAGAAGGCTGCTTGAGATAGATAGTATTGCTGGGTTTTGTACGGAATAGTTAATGAAGATGTCGTAGGCTGGAGCTCTCACAGTACATGTGGCTATCAGTGTCTTTGAGACCAAGGAGACTGGGGCCAGCCGTACCGTCGCCATGATCGATGAAGCTGCTCGCGATGTCCGCCATTCTGTGCGTTTCCGTGTCTGCACCAGCAATACGCGTCAAAACGTCCATGTGCGCCCCAGAGTGTCCAAACGCACAACCTCCCGATCCAGCAAGCCACCTGAAACTCCTTTGCCGTCTGTTCTAGCCGCCACATTGCTGCCCTGTTTAGGCTGTTCTCCGAGATTCATGGTGTTGTTCGTTTCGTCCCCCTCGGAGGCGCTCAGGGGCTCGCTCCAGTGCGCGTACTGTTTACTCGATGACAGGGGACGGACGGATCGCTGCCAGACGGTGCAGACCCCCCGGGCTACAGGGGGCTTCAGGCGATGGGTGTCGCTGACCTGTTCACTGGAGGCTGCTTTTTCTGTAATGTGATTGGTGGAAACATGGAGCTAGCCGCTACAGGGGAGCGCCGATGCGGCAATGGGTGGGGCCTCCTCATCTGTCTGAGACGCCTGGCGCCAGAGACCTGGTACTGTAATCATGCATTTTCATCAACATGAGCCTGGAGTCTCTTGGCTGTCGTGGCCAGCGCCAGGGAAGAGGTGCGAGAGATGAGTTGACATATTACTTCTGACCGTCTTATGTGACCAGGAGTCCAGGACAGGTCATAAAAGCTTGATTTGACGGCGAGAGTCCAGGGACGTAGGTTCGTCTGATTAAGTGAGGGAATGATATTGATGCATGTGTTTTGACTCCTCAATACATGGAACATGGAAACATATGGGTCAGTCGAGTGTCGAGGTTGGGCTGCATTTGGTGTTTGTTTGGAACACACACTTATGGCAGACGCAGACTGAGATGGATGGTGTTGTACGGATTAAAGTCGCAAATGTTTCTGGCCGTACGAATAATATCTAACGTATCCGTACCTTACCTTCCTTACCTTACACAAAGTGCCTGGTATGCATAAAACAAGGCAGATAAAGAAAGGCATGGCCTGACCACCTCGTGCCGCAATTTCCCCAAGTCGCGCCTGTTCAGTTTCTTCACCGTTGTGTGTTCACACCGCAACAAATGCCTTCTTCCTCACCTTCGCCTCGTCTTGTCTTGTCTTGACTTGTCTTGACCAGGCTATCCTGCCACCTGTGCCCTGTGGGTCGTTTCCCATCGTCATCTGTCGTTTTACCGCCGCCGAGATGTTCTGCAAACGTCCTGCGACGCGGGTCCATGTCGCCGCTAATATCAAGCTGCAGGAGGCCGAGATGGAGACGGAGATGGACAGGGGCACCAGTTGTTTTACATCTTTGCCATGGCCGGTGTGGGAGGTGGATGTCTGTCAGCGGGCTTTAACTTTGCAATTGCCTATGGTAGGTGCGCCTCTATTATCTCGGTGGACCGGCATGGCCTTGCTTGCGTATAAGGTGCTGACACCTGCGTTTAGCCATGTACAACACTATCAAGCAGCCGATCCAGCTGCTTCACCTACCCAACACACTGGCTGGCGATGCTGCGCTCAGCATCTTCGTCCAATGCATCCTGACCTGGTTTGTCGAGTGGCTGCTCGTGGCAAACGACTTGCGTCGCCATTTCATCCAGCCCATTGCCTTTCTTCCGTAACCCACCAGCTCGTCGCTCAGGTGGCTCCTCTTCCTGGAGCGCAACCCGTCGACGAAGCTGCACAATATTCTGCAGCAAGCTCTACGAGGCTTTCTCATCTGCGTGCCCGCCTTCCTCGTCTTCTGGCCCGTCTCTGTCGGCCTCCTGACCATGGTGGGGGAGAAGCTGGGCGATGACTGGGTTTTTGAGAGGCGGTGGACGCCTCAGGTGTTCAAGGCCATCCTCGGTGGCCTGCTCGGTTTGGTGATCACGCCGGTGATGGCCATGTTCTGGATGGTCAGGGCTGGGTGGGATGAGGAAATGGAGGCGGACATGGTGGTCAAGGAGGAATGCTGAGGGAGGCTGGCGACGCGATCAAACGATTCACGAGCTGACGAAGCAATGCACGACTTGTCCGCATGGATACGAGAGCATTCTACGATAAAGATTAATAGACTATAGCTAATAATGAACATGATATCGATGATGCTGAAGGCGCACTTGCAAGCCTTCTCGGCCGATAGCCACGGACTTACCCTGGAGCATTGACACAGTGATACCTGGTACTCGATGCAGCTTTAAGGTTAGCTTGCAGGACAGTAAATGGAGGCTCATACGTGTATTGTATAATGTAGTTTTTCTGACCGAAACAGTCCCTGAAGACCAGACAACTGCAGCTCAAACAGATGGTCACGTCGACTGCTAGTTATCAAACGAGTGACTCTCAAGGTTTCTAGCACGCGACAAAACACCGACCGAAAGCTAACACCACACGAACAAGATATGTACCCAGATTCATCTTCATTGATAGGCCCTACGGTCACCCAATCCTACCTATTTTCCTTTGAAGGGCGCATGATAGTCTATCCGTTCACTAGGCCCGCACTGGGTTGATCTTCGCAGCTCCGTCATATCGACTACCCTACAACATATGCAGCCTCCGCCGTCAGCCGCAAACCACAACTTCATCCCTAGCAATGAGTCCCTCATCATCCAACTCACTCAATCAGCCTCAGGGCCACCGGACGACGCCGTGATGAGGCTCCCCACCATACTGACAGCTGCCATCCCCGCCTGCCTGGCCATCACACCCTTCTCCCTCCACCCCAACCCGCGCATCCACGCCCAGCGGGAGGCGACCCTCACGGCCGCCGCGCTCAACGCCACCCATCGTCCGTCCTACAACTTCTCCGTGCCCATTGACCATTTCCACAATGACACGCGCTACGAGCCTCACGCCGACGGCACCTTCCCCCTCCGCTACTGGATCGACGACACCCACTACCGACCCGGCGGGCCCGTCATCATGATCGGCTCCGGCGAGCTCACCTCCGTCCTCCGCCTGCCCTACATCGAACAGGGTATCGGCAAGATCCTCGCCGAGGCCACGGGCGGGCTGGCCGTCCTCCTCGAGCACCGCTACTACGGCTCCTCCTACCCCGTGCCCGACCTCAGCCCGCCCAACATGCGCTTCCTCAGCACCGAGCAGGCCCTCGCCGACACGGCCTACTTTGTCCGCCACATCCGCTACCCGGGCCTCGAGCACCTCAACCTCACCTCCCCCACCACCCCGTACATTGTCTACGGTGGCTCCTACGCCGGCGCCTTTGCCGCGCTCCTCCGCAAAATCTATCCGGACGACTTTGCCGGCGCCATCTCCGGCAGCGGCGTGCCCCAGGTCATCGACGACTGGTGGGCCTACCTCGAGGCCGCCCGCCACTTTGTCCACCCGTCCTGCGTCAACGCGTCCGCCGCCGTGACCGACATCTTGGACGCCGTCCTGCTCGGCGACGACCGCGACGCCGTCCGCACCGTCAAGCGCTGGTTCCAGCTCGAGGACCTGCCCGACGACGACTTTGCCTACACCCTCCACTGGGGCCTCATGTCCCTCCAGGCCACCCATTGGGACCCGGACATTGACGAGGCCGACCTCGCCCAGTACTGCGCCGCCATCACCTCCTCTGTACCATGGTACGCGTCCACGCGCACCCTCGGGCCCGAGGTCCGCCGCATCCTGCGTCTCGCCGGCCGCCACGACGGGGACCAACGGGACGAGATGGAGGCCATGCTGCTCAACTTCATCGGCGCCACGCGCAAGACCATTTCCGAGCTCCAAAAATGCGAGCAGGACAACCTCCTCGGCGAGCAGTGCCTGTCCAAGCGCGGCGCCATTGACGACGAGAGCATCCCCCAGGGCATGCTCCGCGCCTGGGCCTACCAGACCTGCACGCAGTGGGCGTACTTTGTCACCGGCACCGGCACACCGGACGGCATGGCCCCGCTCATGTCCCGGCTCGTCACGTACGAGTACGCCACCATGTGGTGCCCGGACGTGTTCAAGATCCCCGCCCAGCCGGACATGGACTCCATCAACAAGTACGGCGGCTTCAATTTCAGTCACTCCCGACTGGCCTTTGTCGACGGTGAGCACGACCCCTGGCGCCAAGCGGGCGTCCACGCCTTGGGCCGCAACGAGGACCGCGAGAGCACCACTGACGAGCCCTTCCTCCTCGTTGAGGGCGGCGTGCACCACTGGGACCAGTTCGGCAGCAAGCCCGACGCGCGCTCCAGTTGGGTGGCTCCCGAGAATGTGCAGCGTGTGCAGCAGGAGGAGGTGAGGTTTGTCAAGGCGTGGCTGGACGAATGGCGCGAGGAGCGTGGCATGGCAAGGGAGGAAGACTTTGGTCTTGAGTTGTAAATATCAACTCCAGAGGAGGTGAATTGCAAGTATATAAGAAAATCAAACATGTTCATTACGTAGAACCCGGATGCCTCGACGGGTCTAGTATGTACGCTCATATGCCCAACGCAAATCCTAAACCAGAGAAGAAATCATACGCTATGCTTAAAACGTCTTTGTCCGTGCATCGATGACGGCGGCCTCGACCGCCTCCTGCAGGTCAAAGTGGAAGAGCGGCCTGTTCAGTCCCTGAACGACCACCTGCTTCGTCCGGAGTTCAGCCCGCAACGGCATCGCCTCAATGTCATTGCCGTCGCTCCTATCCTTCTCCTCCTTCATCGTGGCGTGCTCCCCCATGAGCTCGGCAATGGAGAAGATGGGCTCGGCCTGCCCCTGGCCCTCGCCTGTGCGCATGCCGAAGCCCGCCGCGGCCAGACCTCGCTTCGTCCAGCGGCTCGCAATGTTGGCAAAGTGCCAGTCCACCGTGTCTGGCGCCGTGTAGCGGTCCAGCTGGTTCCGTGTGTCGATGAGTGCCTGCACCGATGTGGCGTCAATGTTGTTGACGGACGCAAAGTCGAGCACGATGCACTTGAGCGTGGGCCGCGTGTCCTCTGACGCGTCAAGATGGCGAGGTGCGGCATCGTTCCAGGGTCGGTCACCAATCTTGCCGAGCTTGGCGGGATCCGTTCGGCGGGTGGCCTTGAAGATGTGCTCGGTGAGGTGATTCAAGTAATGCGAAGCATTGGGGTAGTTGAAGCCCTCGGCGAATCGATACACAAACACGCCAGGGAATGGGTCCTCGACCGCGATCTGACTGTTGGTACCGTCGTCGTGACCCAGAGGCAAAAAGCCGGGTCGCAGGGAGAACTCGTAGTCGGAGTCGCTCTTGGGGTCGCTGCCGAGCATGCCACCCTTGATATCGCCGTCGCTATCGGACGAAGGCGTGCGGCTGCCCTCGTTCTGTCGGACTGTCCTGATCCGCGCACGCCCAAGGAAGCGGCCCTGGCTGAGGAACAAGCGCCAGATCAGGACAACAAATGACGAGGCAATGGTGGTGTACACGCCGTTCTCAATGTTCGTGAAAACAGTGACCAGAACGCCAGCAAAGAAGATGGGCACCTCGTGGGGGGCAACGCGCCAGAACTGGTATACGGTTCGGGGTGGTGTGATGACGTCGCAGACGGCGTGGATGATGACGGCCGCCAGCCCGGCATTGGGAATGTACCAAAAGACGGCTGTCAACGCGTACAGCGCCAGGAGCACGACAACACCAGTGATGACGCCGGCGAACGGGGTGCGGACACCAGCCTTCGACTTGATGGCAGTTCGGGAGAAGGATCCGGTAGCAGGGTAGGCGCCCAGGAAGGGGCCGAGAAGATTGGAGACACCAATCGCCACCAATTCCTGCGAGGGGTCGATCACGTAGTTGTTGACACGGCCAAAGGACTTTGAAATGGCGATATGCTCAATGAGCATAACGATGACCGCCGCGGGCAGTTCGTTGACAAACGCAGATATGATCTTGCTATTCAGTTGCGGCACATCGGCGTGCCTGAAGCCCGAGGGGACGCTGCCAACGACACTGAACATGGGGTCGTCCCTGCGGTTGATGTTGCAGCCGGCGCTGATGCCCGTGTACAACAGGATCACGAACGCAGTGCGGAGCGTTGAGATGAAGAAGTAGATCTTTTGGCGATGGGGCTGCTTCTTCGCCATGTGCGAGCAGCCGCCTCGGACCATGTAGAGCATGACCAGAGCAGACAACCCCAGAGCCGCGTCGAGGGAGGTGTTGGGTAGACCCTTTAACGTGTCAATAACGACGAGGTGAACACCTCTGCCGCGGGTTGAGACGTCCGGGATCCCCATGAGTTTGGGCAATTGGCCAGCTGCGATGGTGACGGCGGAGCCGGTCATGAATGCACAGATGGCGGGAAGTGGGATGAACTCGACAAGCCAGCCCAGGCGCAGAAGACCAAGGGCGACGATGATGGCACCAGTGATGAAGGCCAATGCCGAGGCGATGATGTGTGCGTCGATCTCAGGAAGCTCTTGGCGGGCGCGCACGACAACGTCGCCTGTGACTTGAGACATGACGGCAACAGGCTGTCTCGTTAGCCACGCTCGGCTGTATGGGATGGGAGAAAGCAACTTACACCGATAGTGATGTCCTTGGACGTCGCAAAGAACCAGTAGACGATGACACCCATGAAACTCGAGTAGAGACCATATTCAACATCGAGCTGGGCCAACTGCGCGTAGGCCATGGACTGCGGCACGACGACGGCACCGACCGTGACACCGGCGATCATGTCGCCCAAGAACCACGTGAGGTTGTACTTGCCTATCCAGGAGATGAAGGGAAAGAGGTTGTACACGTAACGTCCAGCGTCGCGCGGCGTAGGCATATGTTTCCTCGCCCAGTCGCTGACACTGGGATCCGTCTCGGCGTAAGGATCCGCATTGGCGATGGGGGGGATAGGCTCCTCGGGGCGCGAGGCGTCGATGCCCAAGATCTTGGCCATGCGGCTCTTGACGTTGGCCATTGTGATGGTAATGAGGGCTCGCCGGTGAAGATTGAAGAGGAGAAGGAGAGGAAGGGAGGAGGGACGGCAAGGAGACAAGTCTTGCGGGTGACGTTGTCAGGACCCTGGCTAATGAATGGAGCTGTATCCAGATGCCGGCGAGTGGGCGCAGGAACTCAATTCATGTGATGACAGGGACGTGAGATCGTCTAATTGATCGCCAGGCCAAAACCAAACGGGACTGGCCAAAAGAGACTCCTGACAGGGGACGGCACCAGGTGTTGAATTGAAGTCAGGGCTGGATGGGTCGTGGGAGGAGGGAGAGGCGAGAGGCGGAAAGGCGAGAGGAAGGATGGAAGTCAAACATGATATCAAAGCTGATAAATACTGTGAGACCTGGATCGGGGTCGTCGCTCGAGTTTCTCTCACCTTGGGCGCCAAGGCCCATAGAGCCACGCAGATCCGGTGCCTCCAGGGCGTGTCCTCCGCGAGAGTGTATGGGAGGGAGGGTCAGCGTTGGGACCATGGGCCCGAGCCCAGCCAACGGAGAAGCCCCAGGATTGCGTGCTTGCGACCAGTGACGACTGCTTCTGCGGTGTCTGCTCGCGGCACGGGGCTGCGTTTGGGGTGAGATACACCGTCGATTGCGCCATCCGCGGCAGGACCAATCAGAGTTCGCGGAACGGGTGGCGCCCCATTACATCTGACGAAAGGCGCGCGAGCTGGGTTGGGGGGATGGCAACTGCGGGACAGTGAGAGCATCACGATGATGCCTTGTGGTGGAAGAGACTGGAATTGGCGGCGTTGAAGAGTTTTCGAGTCCCGTCCTCCGGAGCAAAGGGAAAGTTCGTCGAGATCTTGATTGATAGTCAGGGCAAGGACCATGCACCTCATCTGCTCTTGCAGCTAGGGACGAAGCTTGTTTGCGGCGGTCTTTTCATTGGCTGCGCCCGGTTTGGCAGCGATGCGTCTGTGCCCTGCCCTGCCATACAGTGGACTATGCCCCAGTGCCCGCCCGCACACAGCCTGTACGGATACCTGCTCCGCAATCCGCGATTCCGCATAGCGAGCACGCTTCGCTGCTTCCGTCGCTTATCTGCTCGACTACAATTACTGCCTCCCTCGATTGCTAGCCCCTTGAAAAACGTGTCTTCAATCATTCGACCTGAATGCTTGTCGACGTGACCTCAACATGGTGTTCCGCATGACACGTCGGTTGTTCAACTAGTAGTGGTGCAACAGTTTCGCAGACATGGGACGCACGTTCATGTTGTCTGGTTCATCACTTGTTGTACCAACCTCGTCGGAGACTGGGTCTTTGGTGACTCGTTACACCTGCAGGCAAGATGATGGCGCCAGCTCACGACAGAAGGGTTTGCAGCCGTCTTGTCTCTCCAGCGAAGATGCTGATCAAGATTCATGCTTCCTTCTGCTTTCCGATCTGTCTTGTTTCAAACGTTCGGTCCGTCCTTGTTGATGCCAGCTCCAGCATCGCCCATTTATCTGCTGGTCTTGCATATGGCATCCACGTAATTACCGTGAACACTGAGCTGAACACTGACTGGTCAAGGCTAGTAGTATCGCATCTCAAGTCTATTTATTGCCTGCCACATAGGCTTGAGCCTTAAGCCACCTGCCTGTTTGCTAATTCGTTGAAGGGCAACAGAACCAGCGCGTAGTTTTCAAATCTCGGCGAAGTTATTACAACATCGCATCCCAGTCGAAACGCCATCGATGGATGATGGTCACTTGCTAGGGCTCTTTTCCACATCCTGCTCCCGTCACCGCACGAATCGCTATGTAGTGCTCTCCCACATATGGTGTCACTTACATACGTAGATGCCAGTCCAGCTAGCCTCTCCGCTAGTCTCTCCGCCAGCAAGCCGCTGGTGGGAGGAGAACCTCCTCTCCATCTTCCACTGGACATTGCTGGCCGTGGCTAGAAATCTTCCCTGCTCATCTCTCTTCCACCGTCCTGCGATCTCTGGATGACCCTGATCTAAATTGTGCCATAGGCTTTGAACTCCTTTGTCCATTGGATGAATGAGCTTCAGAGCTTCTATTTGTGCCAGCATCTCCAGCCCTTCTACGCGGGATCCACGAGACTCTGAGACTCTCAGTGCATAGTGTTCCCACCCCCACACCTGAGCACGTCAGTGCCAGGGTCAAGCTCGCCATTCGGCTTACAGCCAACATACCAAAACCGTCTTTCGTCTTTTTAGGTTTGCATGTTCCATTGCTCCACGACAGCTTTTGCCGTTGGCGACAACTCGAAGTGGGCTTGTTGACGATTGCACGCGGCTAAGGCGAGCGATACTTGGATGAAGCACACGGGCTCGCCTTGCAGAGGTCGGAATGCCAGAGAGAGCCAAGACACGGCGCAAATGACATGGCGAGGGCTTTACGGAGGAATAGTTCGACCCCTCGGCGCCTCGGGGTCTGGAGTCCCCGTTCAGAAGAGATAGCTGGTCTAGTTCGGTCCAGCGACTCCCTTCAGCCTCTGCCGGAGGTCTCTGACCTGATCAGGTCGGAGCTCCTAGCCGCAGCCACATATCCACGCCCTCTGATCTAAATGACGATTGCGTGTACTGCGAACAGTACTTAGTTAGGTACGTGTGCTCTGTGGTTAGCCCGGTCTTCTCAACCAAGTAGTCGATTGGACTCATCATCAAGCCAAGACGATTGCTCTACTTCCCCCACACTCACATTCTACTTCTCAGCTCTCGCCAGGGACGCCTGTGGACCGCAGGCGACAAAGCTCCCATGCTGTATTGCAATAAGAGCGGCGTCTGGCTTCCAATTTTTACAATGGTCGAGGTGCACAGATTGGGATGCACGTACACAAACATGTCGAGCGCCGAAACGCCGTGTACTAAATAGTGCTGAATTGGTTCCTACTAGCCGATACAGTTAAGTCTTTCCACATCCCCGAACGACGGTGCAGCTCGTGCATCATCCGCCGTAGATCCCCGAAGCTGTGACTTCTCACTCATGAACAAGCTTGGCAGCGGATAGCCATGTTCTAACAGAACGCGAGAAGACGACGGATTCGTCTCACACAATTCGGAACGGGCTCCTTCGGGCGAACCATCTCATCAAAATACCGATACTCGGTGGAAGTTGGGGGCGGGTGTGAGACTGATCGAGAATCGGGGGGCAAGATTAGATTGATAAGATCCTCGTTCCCAGAAGGCCCAGTCTCCGTGTACCGGACCCGGAGGCCGGAGGCCCGTCTGCGTCGCTAGTTCAGGGCCTGTGCCGAATCGACAGCGAACATTTGTGTAATTTCCAACCATACGAATCAAGATTCTGTTTGAATCTGGTTATTATCATTAGTTCCACATATTATGTGCCTTCTAGTTCATTGAAGAATGCGGACGTTGGCCGTCACCAGCCTCGGACAGACATCCATCCGCCCCATTTTTGATGTGAAGAAAGACCCCAGCTAGCCAATGCGTACGTGTGCCGACAGTGATTGCCGTTAGTAGACACACTTCTCAAGCCCGCCTCCCTTGACTCGGCACGTAATCTATGTTGCCGACCCCGCGAGATGCTCTCATGTCTCAGACATCCGTTGCGCCCATACCTGCTACGTCATAAATGCCGATTTGTAAATAATGGACAGTATCTTTGAATGCCGGATTTTCATCGCCGCTGTTTCTTGCGTCCCGATGGACTCGCACAGCTACAGGCTGGCGAAGCGCTGATCGAACTTGCAAATCCTTGCCCGGTAGACCATGGCTGAACCGACGAGAATGAAGGAAGCAATAGATCCGTAAAGGAGGCGCGGGGTGCCGCATTCCAGTATGTACCGCATCAAGGGAGCCGCCAGAAGACATGCCGGGCTGATGACCAAGTTGGAGATGCCTAGACAGATGGTCAGTTGTTGTGTCGGCCTTACGGTGGCAAGCTGCACTCACCCAAGAATTTCCCTAGGTCTTTAGGATCGGACAATTTGCCGATACAAGCCGCGAACAAGGGCACCCAGCATCCAGAGAAGAAGCCCCAGGTAGTGGAGGCAAAGTACAGCGGCATGGCGCCCCTGTCAGCCAACGCAATGTCCACGCCCAGTAGGACGACGACCTCGGCGATGCAGGTCCAGAACAGCAGCATCAGGGAACCCATAGAGTCGGCGATAATTCCAGACATGAGCCGGCCAACAAAGGATGCGGCACTCAGGGCGATGAGGCAGTACTGGCCGTCGGTTTGCGTGGCACCCACTGCCTGTGCAATGAATGGGACCGACGCGCTCGTCCCAAAGATACCGAATTGCAGGAAGAAACTGCCGCCAACAAACCACGCATATGGCGCATTACGCTCCCAGGTGTTCTTGGTGAAGAGCTTGGTGATCAAGACGAGGCCCTCCATCTGCGACTTGAAGGTTTTCCATCCCTGCCCAGGAGCCACCTTGAGCTCGTCTGGCACGACGCGGTTGAAGAAATATGTAGCACCGAGCGCCAACACGGCAATCGCACCATTCACCACGGCGAAGATCTGATTGCCAGTCCGCCACGAGTCGCCATACATGGAGCGGAAGGAGGCGGCGTAGATGATGCCGGCGAGCGAAGAGCCGCACATGGTGATGCCCTGCGCCAAGCCCCCACGCTTCTGGAACAGCTTGCCAGCCATCGAGGGCCCAATGGCGATACACATGCCCACAGTGAGCCCGTGCCAGGTGAAGACGGCGACGAGGTGGCCAAATGTTGTGCAGAACGAGAGAGTGATGAACACGCCCACAGTGCTGGCGACGGCGACGTAGCTCATCAGGATGGGTCCAAAGGTGTCCATCACCACGCCCAGAAATGGTGTCGAGACCATGGCGACAAAGCTGGCGATGCCGGACAGCCAGGTATGCTTGGGATCTGCGCCAAAGTGATTGTCGATCTCTGCAATGAGCAGCCCATGAACCAGAAGAGCGCCTAGTGAGCCACGTCAGTACAAGAAACTCCATGTCATGTCAAACACACCTTGGGAGACCATCATCCACAGAAACGCGCCCGTCACCACCACCCAAGCTCGCGCACTCTTGTCATTGTGCCACGTCTCTCTCTGTGATGTTTCCGAGCCCCGTCTCGAGTCGACAGAGACGCTGAGCTCGTCGCCTTTCTCGTGATCAACCATGTCGACGCCAATGGTACATTCGACAGCAGCTGTACTTTTGCTCCTGTAAGCAGTATCTTGTGACCAAAGGGAATCATGGTCATAGAAATGTGTCAACCAGCCAAGGTGGGCGTGGGGGTTTCCCAGGGCCGTAATATATCAAACTCACGGGGCTATCAGGCTGTGGAATCTCCAAGAGTGTTGTGAGCTAACAAGTCTCACCTTCCCTTGCTCGACCAGCAGTCCGCCAAGCTCGCATAGTAAACGCGTACATGTACCCCACGATTCATCTCCCTAGTCGCCGATGCGGGCCTCTAGTAAGCGTATCCGCGTTGATGAGGAATGTGGTTCGTGACGCTGTGTGGGCCTCCACGGGCCGGGCCCGCGATCGCACCGGGTGTTATGCTGTATGAAAAGGTGCTATCGCCGACTGATCGAGGAGAAGAAACGCCCTCTTGCATCGTATGGTATTGTGCGCCTCCAACGCGAAGTCGCTATGCGCCCGCAGCGGCGGGAAAGGGGGGCCTGGCTTAGTTCACCATGACAACATCGACTCAAGATACTCCGTCTTGCAATCCATGCTCGAGTACTAACGATTGTAAATGTGGCATCTCTTGTCTATAGTATATGTTGTGTGGATATGGCAGGCACAGAAATACCTATTTACGGCAAAGCTTCCCTGTTTGAAGGGTGAGACACTCATCTTGTCCCTCAATGTACCAATCTTCACTGCCGACCGCTGTCGGTGCGTAAAAGACCCCGAGCGGGTCAATCCTCTTCTTCATGTTGTAAAGTGCCTTGTAGTTGGCCCCAAAGAACGATTGACCAAAGTCAAGATCCATCACCTCGCCCTCTTTGCCGTAGCCGCCATATCCGTGCGTAATGTCCTTGAGCGGCTGCATGATCTCATCCATGATGCGGTGATTGATTTCGGATATATCTTCCTCAGTGGCGTCGGCCACCCAGCCAGAGCCGGTAATGACAAACATGAGCGCGTCCCGCCACGCAGGGTTGGCGGCGCTGGCAGGTGTGCCCTTGGGGGCTGCCGCGTTGATGTTATACATGATCAGTGGGGCGCCCTCCTCGGCAATGCCGCGAAGCGTGTTGAAGGTCTTGTTCCAGAGGTCTTTATCCTCAAAGTTGCCGCGCGGAATAAGGCGCAAGCCCGTGCGGACTTTAGCGGCCCTAACGTTGTCATTAGGGAAATGGCTGCGCCACTTGGGGGTAGAAGCCGTCGTTCTCAAAGTACTCGGGCTTCATGTTGACCCCTAGCGACTCTCACTCCTGGAGCAGGGGTGCGACGAGCTTCTTGGAGTCCGGCAGCTTCATGCCGGGCACGACCCACGGGTTCATGGACCACACGTAGGCGCCGGGTCCTGCAGGGAAAATGAAGTGGTATCCGTAGCTCTTGACGTCCGAGAAGTCAGGGAAACTCGACCAATATGCTTCGACCGCAGACCAGAATTGAGTCTCACTGATGTTGAGGGAAGAAGTGGCAACGTTGAAGGTCATGCCGGAGAAGGGTATCTTAGGGTACACCTTGAAGGTCATGGAGGTGACCACGCCCCATGTGGCGGCACCACCGCCTCGAATAGCCCAAAAGAGATCCTGGTCGTTCTCTTCGTCTACAGTGATGAAGCGCCCCTGTGGAGCGACAATATCCACGCTGAGGATCTGGTCGGAAGCCAGTCCAGCGATGGGACTCAGAGGCGAATGGCCGCCACCGGCAGCATAACCGCCAGCAACTCCGACGTCCTGGTATCGAGTCAGCAAATTTAGCCTTACGTCTTGGCAATGGTCTCTCACTCGACATTCACCCCCGACAGCGGTGAACCCTTCCGTCTCTGCCGTTTCGCACACTTCGCGAACTTGGACACCGGCAGCGACCTTGAAAGCAGGGCCAGTGTAGCTCTTGGTCTTGTATTCCTTCAACACCTGAATGCTCTTCATGTTGTAGGTTCAGACCGACAAAGCACCCGCGCCGGTGCTCTTACCGAGAAAGTCATGGCCGGTGTTGTGGACGACAAGACGGAGGTTGAGGCTCCTTGCCAAGTTCACAGCGAGCTGAGTGTGGGCAACTTGTAGCCTTGATGGAGTACAGGGGGACCCGCCAATCTCGCACTCGCCGCCTGCCTCGGCGTCCTGAGGCTGGCAGGTTCCGCCCTGAAACAGGGGCGACATGGCCGAGGTGGGATCGACAATGCTATCTTGCTATGAGGTGACGTGAAACAGGGACGCCATGAAGGGTAGCTTACTGGGTGGAAGAGTTGGCCCAGTTGCTGAGAAGAAACTCGCACTTCTCCGCATCGTAGTGCTCGCCCTCGTAGCAGGCCGCCCCGAGCGGAACAGTGGAGATGACAGCACCGCCAGTCAGAAGGTCGAGGGTTTTCCAAACAGCCTTTCCAGGGAAGAAGATCTCTGGGATAGGTCTTGCACTTGCCGCTCCACCTGCTGGCAAGCTCTCACTTGGTGATGTCGTCTTCCGACTCATCATCGCCAAAGTAGAAGAGCGAAACGTTGCTGAGCTGCAGATCGGTGAGGTTGGCCAAAATGGCGTCAGTGAGCTGCAGCTCTTCCTCTGGCAAGATAAACTGGACTCCGTTGACCTATTCAGCCGCTGGCGAGATATTGGAATTATCGGCCGCTACACGAAACTTTTGTCAACAACCCAAGCCATGCAAGGCAGTCGGCCATAATTTGAACATACCGATCACATCACCATCTATAGTGATGTTCTGGGAGGAAACACAACTCACAAAGCAACCAGTGAGTGCAAGCTATAGGAGGACGCCTCTTTTCTGCATCGTGAAGGAGCTGTGCTGGGGGTCGGAATGGGAAGAGGGAACCAGTGTTGCAGTGAGAGTGCTTCAACCGAGTCGAGGGGATTCAAGTATTAGGAGAATGCGAGGTCAAAAATCCCTCCTAGGTCCTGTCAAGTAGGCCAAAAGGGATGTATGTCCACTGTGGACCTGCCGCTAATCAGCGCATATGCAACACCCCCAGAACTTCAAGTTCTCTGGCGGGCGGACTGCTGTATGCTCCAGGTCGGGCGGCCTATTAAACACGACAGATCACATTTGCCTATGGGCACCTGGGTCCTTCCGAGCACAACACACAAAGGCCCATTTATTCATGACGCTACCCCAGGTGCTCAGAAGTATCAGTTCAATGTATCATGACTTGCGTGACAACCCTCCTTATCTTTTGCGTTAGACGTGACTTTGTGACGATATCCTGGGTGCTGCCGCCCGTAGTTCACAGATTAGCCGAGATTGAGGCAATGCAGTTGCTAAGGCGGTCGTCTCCTCCAGAGAGCTGTGGAACTGAGCAGTCTTTACACGTGTAGGCCTTCCAGCGAGCCATCAAAGCGTGGCTGTTGGTCAACTGGAGGGGGCAGCAACCAACCAAGGCCCACTGGCTAAGCATGCATTAAAGTATTGAGTATTGAGCCGCATTGATCCGCGGAACTTTACGTGTAGAAATTCTCCACGTAAAACACGGCAGCTGGGGGGCCAGTTCCCCGGACATGGTGTTCATGTATGATCCCTAACACCAGGGTCAGCTCACTGGCTGGAAGTATTTAGCTTTGCACTGAATAGAAACGGATTATAACTAATTGACTGAAGGGGACAGTTCATCCATTACTCAATCAACTCAATACCTTTAAAGTTTCTAAAGAAATCTGTCTCAAATATTACAATTGGTATGATATAGCTCTACCTTGCCCGTGGAGTGTGGGCCGTGGCAGCTGGGCATGTGGGTACTTGGACCGTCCCCAAGGGGAAGAGAGGACGTGATTGCTATCAAAAAACCAAACATCAATTGCCGATGATGCTTCTTCACAATCGACGCCATGGATGCTGGTTCACCGGTCTCGTTAACGAGTGTTACATTCTGCCAGGGGCACATCGCAACATTAGCCGTTGTTCCAGATTCCTTAATGAACGATGCGCATGCGTTCCCCTGACTCCCACCTGCAGCTGAAATAGCAAATCCTTCTCAGCATCATATTCTCTACAACCAACGGGCTTGGCATCTACTCCGTAAAACTCCCCGTCGTTGCCCAGCTCCCTCCTGAATCCTCCTGAATGCCCCATCAACCAGTTAATCAACGCGACCTGCATGTACGTAATGAGGGCCGGGGACCTCAATTAATTTCACCCTGCCTCTGGAGTCAGCAACAGCCCGAGTGATACTGCTGGCGATATACGAGTTTTGATCGGATGCCAGTCCGCAGTTATGTGCGTGGAGGTGCTGATCAGAGGCATTTCTTCAGTACAGACATCCAATGAGACAACCGTGCTACCACGAGCAAGTCACTCACACTGGGGAGGTCCAGTCAAGAAATATTGCGAAGAGTAACGGGACCTAATCGAGAACTTGCATTTTCAAATGCTCATGTGATGCGTGGCCGACGAGTACCACTCGGCAACTGAAAGATGCGTAAAGACTGACTTGGAAAGTGATTCGCATACTTCCTTGATTTATTCACCCTGGGCGTAACAGACATCCCAGGCGCTCCATGTGCCTACATGCAACTTCAGCTTTTTGGTTCATAGTGCCAGGGTAAAATTTCAGACCAAGTGAGGCCAACCAACTAAAGAAGTTTTCATCAGTACTCTTCATCTCTTCGATGGCAGTTACATTCCAACACATCAAGTTGAGTCCTTAAACCATCCAAGCGTAGCGTCAACAACAACTCTGCGGTGGAGGCTGGCCTTTTGCTCCCGCAAAGCGGACCTCCACCCAAGCTGCAGAGGACCGCAATCGCCGTCATCTTCGTCTTTCCGGCACTTTCTTGCATTTTCTTCAGCATGACGGCTTATATCAGGTTTTCCATGCGGCAGTGGGGAGTTGACGACTGGCTGTGCGGACTCGCGTTGGTACGAAACATGCCTGCTGTGCCAGTCAAATCATGAGCTTCTCTAACATCTCAGAAGCTTCTCTCCTTGCTGTTTACCGGACCGCTATTGGTGTGTGAGTTAGTTCAAGGAGACGAAAACTGAGATGAGCCCACAGACACCAAACACAGTCATCAAGTTGAACTACTTTGGCTGGAGAGCAGTTGACGTCCCAGAATCCGACCCGAGACCTGGATTCTGGTGGAACTTTCTGGTGCAGATGTTCTACAATCCTGTCCTGGCCCTTGTCAAGGCGTCCATTCTATTCTTCTTGCTCCGTCTGAAGGCCAAATGAAGTGCGCACGCTATGCCATCTACGCGCTCAACATCTTCAACGCGGCGCATGCCGTTGCCATCTTCTTCACTGCACTCTTCCAATGCATGCCCATGGAGGCCAACTGGGACTTTGCCCTCAAGTTCGAACCCGGGACCAAGTGTATCGATCACTCTTTCCACGTGATCGGCTCATCTCTGACAATTTTCACCGATCTGTGCATCTTGATCATCCCATTCTGGATTTTCCTGAGTCTCAAGATGCCCAGGGTTGCCAAGATCGTGGTCATTGGCATCTTCTTTCTGGGGTCTCTGTGAGTGCATTTCTCGCTATTCGCTTGGCTGTGGCTGACCAACTTGCTTCACAGTATTGCCGTTTTTTGTGTCATCCGAGTCGTGGACGTGTACAACATCTTCTTTGTCACACCAGATCCGGATAGCGACCCGTACTATAACATTACGGTTGTCTACTCGAGCGCCGAGGTCAACTTGATCATCAGCACCGCGACGATGCCTACACTACGCTCGCTCTTCCGAAAGTGGTTCCCAAGTCTGTTGAGCGGCAGCTCAGGACAAAGCCACGGCCGTCCGACTTAAAGAGTGTGTACTGCGGTAGGCAGTTGATTGTTGACAGTGTTTCACTCCTCGGACGTTGGGTATTATAAATAATGATTGTACTTGGTACTGGGATTCTGGCTCAGATACTGTGATATGATATATTCATTCAAGAAGTGCCATATTGTGAAACGCAGGGCAGCCCAAGCTGCCCAATGGACTGGAGTGCTCTGGAGCTTTCGGGGCACAAGTGACATCGATCTCGGATCTCCTCGTGCGCGGCTCGGCCCGAAGCCAACTGCCCGATGGATACGATATGCTTATCTGTTTCTCCCAACCATCTCAAATTCTGGCATCTTGCCACGGCTTGCATGTAAGTACTGAAGAAGGAAGGCCTGTATGTATTTTCTGTCCACTGCGCAACGCAGCGTTATTGGATAGCGGAGCGAAAGCTCCGTCCATTGAGTCGCCCCGCCTTTCTACGACTTTGTCCAGTAGCAGCAGCGCAGCCAAGACCACATTCACGGCCGCCTCACTGACGTCACAGCTCTGGTGCCTGAGACACTAGCTCAATGAGGTGAATTATTCCTAGCTTTCTCCAACGTCCGAGGGCTCACTCTACTTCCCTTGGCCAACTCATCCAAGTTCCAAAGTAAACATGGCCGGCTTCGTGCAGCCCCTTTGCGAACACACGCACCGACGCCTGCATATCTTCCCGCTCCTGGCGTCGATATCCTGGTTCTCGACGCTCACAATCCTCTTCGCCCGATGGATCAGCCTCGGCCGACCACGCTACCCAGGCCAAGTCAACCCCGACGTCCCCTTCGTCAGCGACATTGCGGCGTTTGCCTTCAAGCCCATCTTCATCATCGGGTGCACGCTGACCAGCATCGGCTTCGTGGGCACCGTCTGGAGCGTGCACCATGTGCGCTACTCGGTGCACTTTTACGGCCTGACCGACGACAAGGCCTGGAGGAAGGTGCTGAGCGGCATGGCCATGGTCAGCGGCCTGGTCGCTGGTGGCTGCCTGCTGCTACTCAGCGTCTTCGACACCTTTGAGGAGCACGAGAAGCATCGGTGGCTGCTGGTGGGCACATTTGGCGGTCTGGCCCTTAGTTCGCTCGCGACAGAAGCTGTGTGGTGGGACGAGACGTACAAGGCTGCGCGCTTCCCGGGCCTGAGGAAGTGGTGCTTGGTCAACACCGTTCTCGTCCTGTGCATCGCCGTCACGGGCACCCTGTTCCTCGTGTTCCTCTACACCGACTACTACAGACGAGCGGGTTACCTCGAGTGGACGATCACCTACCTCGGGTCACTATGGCTGGGCACGTTTGCAGGTTACATCAGGTACGTCGCGCCCCGAGATCATGTTGTTTCATGGGTATCGCTCGCTAATTGCATCATCAAACAGATTCCGCGAGAGAGGTGGTGTCGCCCGGGCGCACCATGAACCCGAGCAGCAGCCCCTCTTATCCCCATAACGCCCAACGCCGTACTTCTCCTCCCCATCTCAGGCAGTTTGCAGAACGTCAACGATCCAGTCCAGCCCTTGCTGGCAGTCGCTGAAGCCACACTTGAACATGAGTGGAAAGTCGTGCATCATCTTGTCGCACTGCAGCCATTGGCCCTCGACGCCCACTTCGGCGCATCGATCACGGAAATTCACTGCCTCGGGCGCCAACACGTCAAATCCTGCTGTCACACCGTGCACGGCTATGTCGGCCGCCGCGAACAGACTGATATCGCCCGCCGCCGGTGAGATTCTGGGATCGGAGATGCTAAACCCGGAATGATCAGAACCAGTTTCCACGCCCTCTCTCATGTTCAACCACTTGCGAGCAGCCCCGTTGACAAAATCCAGCGTCATCATCGAATCGTACGGCTCCACGTCCTTGATGTTTTCATCGAGATGCCGTAGATCCGTCGGCGCGCAAATTGCCATGACGGCAGCGGGTTGGGGACCCTCTACACCCTGTGTGCTGAGGCTATGGAGCACAACGCTCAACGCCAGATTGCCTCCTGAGGAATCGCCCGCCCAAACAACCCTCTCGCCTACTTCGACACTCCGACGCATCACCTCCTTGTACAGACGGTCCAAGTGCGGCAGCGCCTCGGATGCCGGGCATTCTGGTGCAAGGGGGTGCGATATGACCGACACCGTTGCATTGTGCACCCTGCGACTGAGCTCCGCGGCCAAGCGCCAGTGCATGATGCTGGGCGGCTCTTGCCAGCTCCCGCCGCAAAAGTAATATATCCTGCGCTTCGGATAGTCGCAATGCTTGTTCGACTTTTTGGGGACCATGTCGTAAATCCAGGTCCCCTCAACTTGGTACTCTTTCCAGTGCGTGGTACGCACTGCCCAGATGGGCGGCTTCAATCGAACGGGATGCGTGCTGCGGGACTTTCCCGAGGGCGCGACGAGGCGCGGGCGGAATGGCTTGAGGATAAATTGGAGGGCAGCCATGGGAACAGACCTGTCGGGTCGATGGGTGATTTTGATCCGCGAGCCGGAGGAAGAGGTGTCGCCGTTGGCCTCGTCGTCCGCCGGAGGCCCCAGCTTCTCCATGGCTGCAGGCGATGTGCTAGACATGACTGGGCGTGGATGGGTCAGGCACGCTGAAGGAAGCCAAGAAGCATCGAGTCTGGGCGAGTAGAAAGTAGTGAGAGAATGTCCCCCCGAGCACTGATTACAAAAGGCACTGTTCGTGAAGGACTGTAGAGGCGCGTCTGCGGCGCCAATCTCGCAGAGACAGACAATTGGGGTACAAGGGTATTCCTGGAAGATAATAAGGGATTGGTGGTGGAGCGTCGACGTCACCGTGCCGGTGATGACCGCATGTGGCTTTTCTGAGGAGTCGCTGGACCCTGGGACCGGACTCATTTTCCCAGCCAGCAGCTGGCCAATTCGTGTACGTACGTACGATGTTGAGCCCAAGATTGCCCGTCAAGGATTCACCTGCCATTGTCGTGGCCTTTGCATACATTCCCGGCAGAGGACGCGCAGGGATTACGCTCCGGTCCCTTCAAGCTGTCATGCACGAAAACGACTTAACGATGTGTGGAAATGTAGCCTCGAGATCGATGGCCTCAACAAGCTTCGCCAAGCGGCGCACATAGGGTCTCTTCCGTACACGTGATTAGCTCGGAATCTGTAGGCATGGGTGTCTGGGATGGCCACAATTAAAAAAAAAACTTGGCACGGCGTTGGTTGGCTGCCGGAATTATCTATCGTCACCGAACACGTCCCGAATATTGGTGCCTGTTGTAGTCTTGGCTGGCGTGGAGGAAACAAGACTGCACGGGAAAGGTTATTAGATGCATGCACGGTGTTGTCGTTCTACCTGCATTTTATTTCTGAAGCGTGAGGGCCCAGACTGCCGTCTGGTAGCGCTAGGATATACTAATCTAATAGCCAAGGACGCTAGATACTTGAGTGACACTTATGGTCGTGGAGCCGTCTTCCATCTCAGTCACGCCCAGTACAGCTGACGCGCAGGAGATTCTCGCCTAGAGAGACAGGCTAAAGAGGAAATATTTTCCTCCATAATCAGATCAGCATTGCGATGGAGCCGGTAGAGACAATGCTGGAGAGGACGAGGATGAGGACGGTTCGTTCACCTTTGCGCAAGACCATGCACAAGCCAAGCACTTGTAAACACTAAATCTCGGCCCCTTCTCCAACAATCCCTCAGTCCTTTGGTTGATAGTTGGTCTGGTGGTCTAGTGGTATGATTCGCGCTTAGGGAGTTCTTCTGGACTGTCAAACCCTGAGTTTCTAAACTTGCGCGAGGTCCCGGGTTCAATCCCCGGCCAGACCCCATTTTTTGTTTTTCGACCTGATATCTGCAAACAAAGTGCATAGCAATAGCAAAATTTGGTTCAGTGCAAGTTGCTCATGTGTGTATGATGATTGGAGGTCATGAGGTGCGGATATGGGCACGAGTGAGAAAAAGTATTAAGTAGGGCTGGGTGAGTGAATCATCACTCGACTTTTGGTCGGTCGAGTGCGGGTCGTGTCCAGCCCGGAATCCCCCCTCTTCCAACTTCCTTTCTTTTTTGGATCGACTCAAAGTCTATCTGTACATCTGTGAAATCACCCCCACTGAGAACGTACATCCTTTTACTTCCTCGTCGTGTCTTTTGGGCAGCAGGTGCGTGAGACATGCTCACCCACAACATCGATTGCTTCCTAGAGTCGTTGGCATCAAGTAGGATGTCATACTTGAGTTGGGAAAGGGGTGCGACACCAGACGCACGCGTTCACGCGTTCACGCAATGGAGTATCTAGATGTAATCCGTAGACGCCAGTTGATTGCCTATGATAATAGCAGATAGCCGCCCCACTAGATCCAAAAGAACGCTGTCGTGTGTTAATTATTCGTGAACCACGGGCATGCATGCCCCCCATCAATCATCAACTCATTCATTGCATCTGCTCGCCGCCCACCTGAGAGTTGATAAACGGCAGGCTGAGGCTGTTGTGATCCCAGAGCAGGGAGAAGTGGCCCATGACATCGTCCGTGATCAACTCGTCGTATCCAAAAGCGGGTATCATCTCGGGCATGGGAGGCTGTAGATCTGTGTGCTGTGGCATCATGGACATGGATGGCGCAAACATGCTCATGTCTGGATGCACCATGTGGCTCGGCACCTGCTCGTGCTTCGCGTCACCGAGCGGCGGGGGGGCAGGCGGTGGCCCCCAGTCGCCCAGCGATGGCTCCATGTCGAAGCTCTGCTGCTGCGGCATGATTTGGCTCTCGATCGAGGGCGCTCCGCTGTTGGGTGTGTTGGCGGCTGTGTGAGGCGACGAGCCCGTCGTCCCACTGTTGCCAAAGGTGGAGGGCGACGTCGAGGCCGAAGCCGAAGACGCATCCTCCCCGGGCGTCAGCTGCACTCGAGCCTTCTTGGACCGGCGAGGCCGAGGGAGCCGCTTGACGACCCGCGACAGAATATCGTACGATACCTGCGCCGTCTTGGACAGTTTGTTTACGCGGCGCAGCAGCAAGTATGCATTCTGTATGCCTTCCAGGATCTCGTCGCGCCGAGGAATCGTCTTAGCGCGGTCTTTGATGATGGCCGCAGCGAGGACAGTCGCTGTGTCAAACAGCGAAAAAATGATAAAGTGATAGCGGCCGTCTCGATGCGACGAGTATTCTGTCCACTGCCTAGTCGTGTCCAGATTGCGTAAGGAATAGTAGACACCAATATCCCTTATGCGCAGGTCCTCGGCCGACGAGTTCTCGTCGAAATATTTGCCCATGTAGAGGCGGATCGGATTGAGGATCATCAGGTAAGCCATGGTGTGAATGTAGAAGCGGTGGGATGTGACCCAGGGATGAATGCTGTCCCTGGACAAGTCGGGGTTCTCGGTGCTGTACACAGCAGGAAAGCCCGCGAGCCAGTCCTCAATGATGGTCTTGTACTCGAGGATCTCGTCGTGCGTCTTGACGTTCTTGGGGGCACCGAACCGAGCAGCGAGCGTCGTGATGGCCTGAGCCTGCAGCTTCATGTGCAGCAGAGGCGAGGGATCCACATTCTCGAGGGTGAGCGTCGGCAAAGCAACGTCGACATCGCCGTGATCGATCATGGTCGGTCTCTGGAGACCCGACGCGAATTGCCAGTCCCATGTCGACAGAATGCACCAGAGCCGTCTCCGCACCTCGCGCTCAAACTCGGGTAGACCATCGTCGGATTCGCTGTGGAAGCCCAGCTCTTGGGCCTCGCGGACTGCTTCGCCGATGCCATGCCATGCCTCGGGGAATTGGGCCTCGGCCTTGTGCCAGTATATGCTGTGGAGGGTGCGCTGTACGTTGATGACGTGATATCGGCCGCTGGTGATGGCAACGGCCAGGTCCTTGACCGTGTCGTAGTAGCGCTTGGACAGGCTGTCCGCCGAATCGCCCAGTCGTTGCTCAAGGTTGACCTTCATTTCCGCGTCCACGTGCTGCATGGCACAGGAAAGCATCATGATGAGAAGGCAGGTCCATTGCAGCGTGACAGGCTGTTGCTTCGTTGTCCGGTCCCACCACTGCTGGTATTCCTCTAGAAAGCGAGGCGGGTATATGATGTAGTAGTGATAGTTGACATTGTTGAAGAACATTTGCAACAGGCCATCCATCTGGGGTCGTTGCGGTAGAATTTCAAGCGCGTCACGCAGCTTGGGGCAGGTGTTGACGGTCACCCAGTCGAGTTTCTCAGAACCCTTTTTCATGTTCTAGTCAGCACAATGGACGTCAGTGCGCTCGTGAACCTGCGTCCAGCTTATCATACCTTTGGCTCCATGGTAAGCGAATCGAGTAGAGTGCCTGACATATATCCCAGGGCCTCGAGCCCCAGATTGTCGGCGTCATCATCGCTCTCATACTCGTTGTTCTGCTCGTCGTCGTCGTCGTCATCATCGTGGAGGCTGCGCGAGCGTTTGTTGCTGATAGCGGGCGTCGTCCTGTCGGTGGCCGTGGCCGAGACCGAGGCAAGGGGATTGGAGAAGCGGCAGATTTCAGCGACCTTGCGCTTCTGGCAGTGGTTGCAGGGCCATTCGCGATTGCACTTCTGCTTGCGACGCTGGCACTCTGTACAAGAGGTGCGATAGGCGGGGCGACTGCCACTTGATGGAAGCTCCATCACGAGGGATCCGCAAGCATGATCTGCTCAGAGTGGTCGGGCGGAGATGGGTGCGTGACAGTGCGGTCAAGCATGGAAGGATGAGGAGTGCAGAGAGGGAAGTACTTGGAAGAAGCAGAGAGACATAGCACGAGTAATCAGAAGCAGATGCGTGGTGGAGGAGTTACGGAAACGCATCCTGCTCTTCAAGCCGCAGGTGGGGCAGCATGGACGGCAGGCAGCACGGGGCTCGACTCAGTCGACTGGACTCGACCGCCAGCGACTCCAGTCCAGCCTCCTACCGTCCTACCGTCCGCCGCGCTAAAGTTGAGGACGTGGGGATGAAGTGCGCCCAATTGGGATGGAAGACACCTCGGCAAAAGGTCATGCTTCGGCCAACTGTCACTCCGTCACGGCTGTCCTTCTCCTAGGGTCCTGCGGTGCTCAACAGCAACCGTTGGCTTGTCTCCTCTTCTCGCGTTCCCATGTGCACGCGAGTGGGTGGGCGCCTCGAGAGCACCCGTCTGTCTGCCTGCGAGATCCCCGCACCCAACGCAAGAGATCTTGACACATTCACATGTCACTTCATGCTGGCAAGGATTTCCAAGATTTCTTTCCCTGGGAGGGGGCGGCCTATGAGGACGTCCTGGACTCCGGAGTCCGGCCTTGTCACAGTCCTTGATTGCCACTTGTTGACGTGTTGCAGGCGAACCTTACCCATCCCCCGCCGCAAGCGGGAGGGCCATGCAGGTGTCAAGCAAGCCATGTGTCCATGCGTCGGTGCGCCTTGGACAATTCGCGGGAAGAAGGCGTTCATGGCACCGGGAATTGACTTGGTGCTAGCGCTCTGGCACCCCGGTACTTTCTCACCACAATGCAACTCGCGCCAGTGCCGACTGTCTTGAACAGCGTATGTCTGGATGGCCGTCTGCGATCACCTACGTGTCGGACCAGTCCGTCCAGGCACCAGCTGCAGTGACCACAGCGCGAACCAAGTAAGGGCTGTCCTCATTCCCCACAGGCCATATGCCTTAGCGCACTTCCAGGGGCCAGGGCTCGTGCATATTAGGCTTGGCTAGCGCCAGGGCGTCAAGTTTGATGCTCTTGGAGTTCGATCTTAACTTATAAAGGCTGAATGAAGCTGGATCACGGGTCCACACGCCTCGATCTGAAGATCGCTGATCGCACTGTCGCACACTAAAGTTGAGCTGGCTGCTATTGTCCCCAGGGTTCCAAATGTTAGCTTATGGATAGAGCCCAGTTTTCTTCGGCACAATATATCATTGGCAGCTGTCTTTAATAAGGGCGGTGTCTGATTTGGCCAGAGATTGTTGATCAAATTACAGAGATAGTGCGGATCCTAATTATACTTCTTCCTCCGGCTGTTTTACGTTAGAGGGATAGGTAGATTGTATCCCTGCACTACTGCCACAGTTCACGCGCTGACATTTGGAATCCCTGGGGACTGTACAAGTAGCATAACCAAGGGTCGACCGGTCAAAGCTGTGAGATGTCGGCCGGTCTTCTGGGTGTTGTACTGGCTCTGTTGGTGCATCTTTCTTCGAACAAGGACGGCGCGGGGTACGGTTACGGGATTGGAGCTGAACGTCGAGAAACTCCAAAGGCAACTAGAGCATACGTACTACGTGGGAGTCTCAAGTGACAACAAGTGGATTTGACAGGTCCTGTACCCTATGTTCGGCAGTCAAAGCGAAGTGCCTTTATTCGTTGGGGATGGATGGGTTTCGGTGTAGGTGTGCCTCAAATCGAATTCTTCTGGTCGCTGATAAATAATCATTGTCCCGCGCAATCCCACGAATTGGATTTACATCCCTGAGGTTGGGAAATTCGTATTAATGAGAAGTAGCAAATGAGAAGTAGCAAAAAAACAATAACTTATCCGGTACGCAAGATGTCGTATTACCTTATGTAGCATCGGTAGTACCCTTGCGAGTGCGAAAAGGCAGACACTTTAGGGTAGGTGGTATGCAATCTAGGAACGCACGCAATACTTCATGATCTCTCGATCTACCGTCCCTAGGTTTGTATTCACACAGTATCAACCCTGCTCACCGGATCTACCTGACACAGTGCGTGGAATTGTATCACTTGCTCACAGCGTCCCGCTGCGCGTCGCGCGTTTCAACCGCGTTGCACCGCTTTGCACGAACAGGCCAGTCGTCACCATACCACAGCCACAGTTATTATTTTAACTCCTGTTTGCTATATCATTGGACTATCATGAGTGCTAGGCTCCTCGAACGCTTTGGGTGGCCAAGCCAAAGTCCAGTCCCTAAAAGGCCGGACAACAAATTGCGTGAGACCGGTTCTCCATCCCAGCAACAATCGAAAAAGCGCGCTGCCCCCGATCCCCCCCTGCGGACCTACGGCAACAAACAAGCGCGCAAAGCATTGCCATTGCCCAAGTCATCACGCGAAGCGGTCGTCGCCGCGCCCGCTGGTCGTGCCCGCTCTTCGCAACACAAAGGGTCCCCGACCAAGAGCCAACCGCCGTCACCGCTTGCTTACCAGCCCCCTATCGAGAGCTCCAGCCGCTCCGAAAGCCGAGCGCCGCTAGCTACCGTGTCTACCACCGGTGAATATGACGAGTTCGCCATGGCCAGTCAGCTTCCCTTCTCGGGTGTATCACCACACGAACAATCACAGTATGTCCAGGTTCTCGACACCGGCATGACGGCCACGCAGTACGGGGATATTGCAGAGGAAATCAGCGTCGAGGTCAATACGAGGCCCCAGCCTGAGTCTGTCGAGGAGGAGGACCTCTTCGTTGAAGCTGTTCCTGCGTCAAGAGCCTCATCCAATGGCGAGGACAGCGCTGCCGATGTTCCTCCGATAATCGACGACGACCAGTCCAAGCCCCCTACCCCTCAGCCAGAAAATGAGACGATGGCGGAAGATGAGACCACTACGCTGTATCAGTCCCAGCTGCCATCGCGGAACCCGGGCGATATCTACGAGGTGCCCTCAGACAACGACGGTGACCCATATTTCGTTTTTACTCGCTTCCTCGAGCATCGTTGGCGGGGCACCACAATCGAGCTCCTTGTTGATTGGCATGGGTCCGAGCCCACCTGGGAACCCGAGGCGAACCTGCATCATGATGCGCTGGACGCTCTGCTCAAGTATTGGCAGCAACAGGGTGGCCACCCCGAAAACCCCAATGAGGAAGGGCTCTACGACATTTATGGTATCCGTGAACACAAGGGCCAGAAACTTCTGGTCGAGTGGACCGGTTATGCGCCCTCCGAAGCTACGTGGGAGCCCAAGAAAAAGATACAAAAGGTCGCGCCACAAATCGTGAAGGAGTACTTTGACAGTCTAAAGCCCGCGGTGCCACGACAAAGGAGAAGGAAGAGGCAGGCGTGAGGCCGTATGTCAATGATCTCGTCGGGTTGATCCTGGGAATCCGCTCATTACTTTTTGGCGTCATGAGCGAAGCGTTTTTGGAAGCATGTTCTTATCCGCGATGAGTCCGATGAAGGCACAACTGTGTATGAACTCGGAGGGTAATGTTTGCACCTTTTTGCAGCTCTGGAGCCATGCCACTGATGTATGAAGCGGACTCGCTTTCCGCCGCCTTGCTTGTGGCAAGTGCTGATACACTTGAGAAGAGCTACCTACAATCATATTTCACGAAACAAACGCCACATGATAGCCTATATGCCTGGTGAAATTGCCCAGACAGTCTCCCCGCTCCAACACACTCGTCACCCGGATCGGTCGCTCTCAAAGCGTGGCTCCTTCACTCCGTCGCCAGGGCTTCGTCGGCAGCCCAGGACACCCGGGGGGTTCCCAGACGGTCCATAGATACGGGCCACCTCGCACAAGGCCCTTCTGTTCTTACTCTCGAAAGACACTTTGCAGCAGCGCCATGTTGACCCCAGCACGTTCAAGCCGATTCCTAATACTCAGAATCTTCTTTGGCTTTATGGTGCTGAATGGATGCGGTCTATGGAAGATGAAGAGGACATTGCTCTCGTGCGTCTCCCGTGTAGTAGGATCCTGCCAGGTCTCCCACGTTGGAAAGGGGCAACGGTCCTCATCATGGCTGAAGTCAACACGAGAGCCTGACCGGCTTTGGTTGAGGCTATAGCCCAGGCTGGAGAAGAACCAGATAAGGTCGGCCCAGCCGACGTTTGGGCCATGGATATTCTTAAAGATGGTCTCGGCAATTCCCCAGAAACGCATGGGCCGGTGCAGGCGATGCTCGTTGCCGTCCGGACTGGCAGGAGAAGCCGCGCCATTGGTTTGCTCGGCGGCCCGGGCTTCTGCATATTCTACATCACCTGGCGTGGGTGAGGTGGCTGCAGCAAACCAGTCAGCGTCTGCTGGATTGTTGTTTGTACCATGAGCGCTGTCTGCTGCGTCGCCAGACAATGCAGTTAGAACCGTGCTGGGGAGCTCATGGTCGCCGTAGGCCACGTTTGACGATGTCTCACTGTCATTCTTGTTCTCTTGGGAGTTGTGAGGCTCGGCCATCGTGAGGATTTGTGGTTGATGCAAGTAGTTGAGGTTGGATGGTGTTTAGGCGGTGGATTTTAATGTTTGTTGATGTAGGAGCAATGTGTGAAGAGGAAGTCCTGCCTATCTATACTTGTCGATGCCGCTTCGCTTCCTTCACAGAGGTCCTCATTGCGCCATTGTAAGCGAAATTCACAAGATCATGCGCGACGTCTCACCATGGGAACAGAGGATGTCGACCTCTTGTTGTCTTGAGCCACCCAAAGAGAGAAACTGAGTAGCCATGTCTACAAAAGAATGGCTTCATGTGTTCTAAGAGGGAGGGAAGGCTTTGAGAGCTCAGGTGACCACTCGCTATAGGAAGTTAATTCGTCTCTATTGATGGCTCGCATAGTGCCTTGTGGACACAAAGGGCCACTTAGTCTACTTTCAGTTCAAAAGTGGCAATGGCGTTTCAGACTCAGAATCCTCGTCTGAGATCAATGATACTCCGTCGAGCACGGTAACATCAAACCTTTGTATACCACGGGGCATCCCGACCAATACAAGGACGAGAGCAGCTTCACCAGCGCTCCACGCTTGAGGGGCTTAGCCTGGAAGCAGAGTTGAATGAGCATCGTTGTGTAGAGCTTGGTCATTACATTAGAACGTACAATGACGAAGCTGCCTATAATGAAGTTGCCCGGTACCTGGTGTCATCGTTGACCTAACGTTCTCTTCCAGTCTTTCCAGCTCGTCGACTGTGCGATCGTATATCCGTGCCGACTGGGTTTACTTGAACAAAACATTGTTTTAATGTGCCTCTTGTTTACATCTGAATTACAAAAAAAATCAGTGCCTTCTCTTGCCGATATTTCTGCTGCCTTTTCTTTTGCTCTGCGTGACGAACGCCAACAGAGAACTGCTGCTGTTGTTGAAGCCTCAAGGACCGCTGCAATTCTGTGAGTGATTGGTCACGCCGGCTTACCGTAGTCCAGTCGGTTTATTTCTCTCCGCCTTGAACTCGAATCAGCTCATTTTATGAGGACGAGGTCTATACCATCAGGTCTTTTAGTGAAATGACACCGCGTCCATGTCTCAGCAAACTGCCCTGATTGTTGCGTAGCGGTGTAAGCTTCGCATTGTTACCCACTGCTGATTGGGATATTGGTGTTGTCCAGCGACTCCAAAGTCAGATCAATTTTCCTCGTGCCATCGGCAAGATGCCTCGAGAAAGACAAATGTTGATTGTTCAACAGGCAATGAGTGACTGAGTTTGCGCCGTTCGCGGTGTGGGGCCGTCCATCTGTGATTACCGCAAACGGACTAGCGTGCTACTAGACGACGATCACTGTGATACACTCCCCATCGCGCCCAATTTGGCAGGAGCGGTGGATCTCCGAATGCTGAGGGTAAGCGCAACCGACCAGGATGACCAAGTCGACTTGGGGGTTTCGACTTCTTCCTCTATCCTCGCCTCTCAAATAGTCGACAAGGGCTGGTTTGGAGACTTCCATACCCTGGCAGATTAGGTTGGTTGCAATTGGCGTTGGCGCAGCCTCGGAGAATACCTTAACTTAGTTGCTCTCTTTTCTAAGTTCAGACTTCAGAGTCGCCCAAAGGATTCGCCTTTGACGCGCCCACTGGCTGCCGCACCCTGCCCGATCAAAACTTATCAATCTATAGCCCCGATGGCACATACTTCCCCTTCAGCCTTTTCTTCTCCTCTTCTCCCCTTCCCGCAGATGCATTGGTTTTTCTCGGGGTCTCAGCGAGCACACATGTGTGCCCACTTGCTCAATTGATCATGGCCGACCAACAACATCAATCCTCCTCGCGAGCACGCGAGCAACCAGTCACGGAGAAAACGGTTCACGAAGCGCCCGTAGTCGAGGACACCGACTCATCTGCGCAGTCACTGCAAGATGGTGTCCAAGAAATCGAGGCCATCTCCCAATCCTGGACAAAGGTTGGACTGGGAGTGGCCTATCTCGGCATTTTCCTCATGGCCTTCGTCACCTCTCTTGAGGGCCAAGTGACGGGCTCGGTCACCATTATTGTCACCAGTTCCTTCGCGCAGCACTCGCTGGTGTCGACCATCAATGTGGTGCAGAGCGTCATCCTAGGTACGCTCCCCGTCGTGAGCCCGTCCGCTGAGCCAACAGCTAATTAATTGTCCCTCCCAGCCATCGCCAAGCCACCCATGGCGAAGATTGCCGACGTCTTTGGCCGCACTGAAGCCTTCTGTTTCTCCGTCTTGCTCTTTGTCCTCGGCTACATCGTCATGGCCAGCTCCACTAACGTCCAGACCTTCGCCGCCGCTCAGATCTTCTACTCGGCAGGCAGCACCGGTCTCCAGATCCTGCAGCAAGTCTTCGTCGCCGACACGACCGACCTGAGCTGGCGCGCCATCATGTCGACACTACCGGACCTGCCATTTCTTGTGACCACCTGGGTCGGCGTCTCCATTAGCGACAGGATCAGAGCGGACACGGGCAGCTGGCGCTGGTGCTACGGCATGTTCGCTATCCTGCTGCCCGCCGCTTTCCTCCCGTTGCTGACGTCCCTCGTTGCGAACGGGCTCAAAGCGAAGAGGATGGGTCTCCTGCCCCCGGAGCGCCATACTATGCAAGGTAGCCCCCTCACCGTCTTGGGCAATCTGTGGAGGGATCTCGACGTGGGCGGCATCCTCCTCCTCGGAGCTGGCTTCGCCCTGATTCTTGTGCCTTGCACAATCGCTGCCAATGTCTCTGGCGGATGGGCCAACCGTGATATCATAGCCATGGTTTCTGTCGGTGCCGTTCTCGTGGTCATCTACCCCTTTTGGGAGGCCAGCTCGCGGTTCGCAAAGAAGCACAACATTCAGGGTGTGCCTGGCAGGATCATGGCCAACACGGCTCCGCACCCGCTGACCCCGCTGTATCTGCTCAAGTCCAGAACATTCAGCGCGGGCTGTGTGCTCATCTTCTTCTACTTTATGGCCTTCTACTTGTCCGTGTTTCCTTACTTCCAATCATATCTCTTGGTCGTGCGAGGACTTCCGAACCAGACGGCGGTGTATATCACACAGACTTTTACCTTTTCGTCAACCGTCTCGTCCATCATTGTCTCCATTATCATCAAGTTGACCCACAGGTACAAATGGTTCGTCGTCGGGGGTTCCGCCTTGTACATGATGGGTATGGGCCTCATGATGCATTACCGCACGGAAACAGCCTCGTTGTCTGCCATTATAGGAAGCCAGGTGCTCCTTGGGTTCGGCGGTGGCATGCTCAACGTGCCAGCGCAGATTGGTGTCCAAGCTAGCGCCAGTCATCAGGATCTGGGATCCTCCACGGCCATATTCCTGACCATTGTGAGCATCGGCAGTGCCGTCGGCTCAGCCATCAGCGGCGCCGTCTGGGGACAAAACATTGTCCCCAAGTTGAATGAATACCTGCCCGACGCGGCCAAGGAGAATGCGAACCTCATCTACTCCGACATCACACAGGCACTCGCGTACCCGCAGGGTAGCGACGAGCGCATCGCCATCAATCGCGCGTACCAGGAGACCATGACGAAGCTGTTGACGATTGCCGTCTGCGTCTGCGCCCCGATCTTCGTCTTCAGTCTGCTGATGAGCGACTACCACCTCGACGAGATGCAGCAAGGTGTTCGAGGCCGGGTCATTGGCGGAGACGTGGGGGAGGATTCGAGAAGGATTGAGGGTGCACAGGGTGGAAATCCTTACAACCCCAAAAACTGGTTCAGACGACGTCCCGCGCGTGTGGCTTAGAAGGGCCGCGATGACATGCTGGCCATGGGCCTGTTTCGGGCGCAATAGACAGTGCCGGACCGCACTATAATTAATATACTATTCATACGTAGTTCCATCGTCCTCACATTGCTGTTCTTGGGCTTGTTCGTCGGCGTTCCGCCGACTGACCGTGGCCATTTCGGGGCGCGCGGACTGCCGCTGCGGCCGACCTCAGCGCAGGGGCCTAGGTTCTCGGGGACGCGACCGACCAATTTTGAACGCGAAATGGCTGCTGTCAACGGGACGAAGAAGACGCACAAAGACGCGTCGCCCATGGTGGTGCGACCGCTGGGCCACGTGCGAGTGGCATGTCGTACCCTGTACGAAGGTGATGGTGCACTGACCAGCGTCAAGAGAACGATATATGGCGGCACTCTACGTCCTCAAGGCCATGTGTGCGACTGTCATCAGCTGTCGATTCGGTGTCCCACAGGAGTCGCGGCCGGCATCCGAGCACGCAACGCTGCAGCAGACCATCATCATTCGCGCAGTAGCCCAGACGACACTCAACCACCCTGGCAACCTCCATGGCAATGTCCTCTGCTCGGCCGGTCGACAGGCCCCTTCACGCCCCCACAGAACAAGCTGGCCAAGTTCTCATCAAGTCCGGTATTCACCATCCAATCGGCATGGGGCGAGCTGAAGCCATCGTTCATGTCGAAGCCGACATATACGCAGAAGCAGTGGGGGACCGTCCAGACGAGTCCAACCACCACGAAGCGCACATCCATCCTGATCGACGCGGACAAGAGCAAGCGTATTGTCGCAGCCTGTCGAAAGAATGACGCCACGGTCACGAGCATGCTCAACGGTATCGTCTTTGCGTCGCTCTACTATGAGTTGAAGGACATGGATGGCCAGCCTTCCCTCTCTGCAAGCACGGCTGTCGATCAGCGACGATTTCTAAGCTCCTCGGTCGGCGGCGTCGATCCGAAACGCATGGTGAACAATCTCGTCACCATGGTCATACACGAGTTCACAGAGGAGGACGTGATTCGACTCACCAAGAATATTGGCACGCAGGATCCCTCGCAAGGCCTCGCCTACTTGGAGTCTGTGGTGTAGGAGGTCGCCGGGCTGATGCGCGGCCGCGTCCAGGGGCGTCTGGACAAGGGCTTCAAAGACGACATTATGAGCCTGATGGGCCTGGTCGACGACTGGCGAAGCGAGGTGACCCGATCCATGAAAAAGCCCCGTCGGGAGTCATGACAGGTCACCAATCTGGGTGTGATCGATGGAGAGCGTGGCTCGGCTGAGGGCGGGTGGCACATTAGCAGAGCCATATTCAGCCTCAGCGCGGAGCTCTGCCGGTCCTTGTTCATTATGTCCTGCTTCGGCGTCAAGGGTGGTGAGATCACGGTGGACATTACTTGGCAGGATGGCCTGAATGAGCTGGTGCAGGGGGTGGGCGAGAGGTTGTCGACTAATGTCTTGGGTTGGTGCAATTGGCTCGCGGACGGTGAGTGGAAGGACGATGGCGGTTTGAGGCTATTCAGACCAGATACTCGAGGCTGAGGTGACGATCAGAGTCATCAGACTCACGATTCAAGCTTGCCAGGCGAATTGTACACGGTAGTCGACAGCTAGGGCTGACAAACCTTTGTGAATCGGAGGAAGAAATGCCGGCTTGTCATAGTTGTATAGAAAACCCTTTGGTTGCATGGTTGATGGAGGTATTTGGTGCACTGTTGATATTCACGGGGCAAATATGGAGCGCGCGACCATGCGAATACGTAGGGTAGCTGAAACCGAATGCTGCGCCCCCCGCCAACCAAACACTCCCCGCAAAGTAAACAAAACGCCTCGCCATCTTCCACCACATCCATTAAGCACACGCCGAACCACAATGTCGACAAAACCGCCGTCAAAGTCCTCAAGGGATCCCAAGGACAAGGAAAAGGCAAAGACACACAAACTTGCCCTCAAGGGGTCAGCAAAGCTCGTCGCCGAGTTCGTACGTCAATCCCACCCCTCCTGGGAGCTCTCTCGCGCGCAAGCTAACCATCTGGCCACAGTTCCAATATTCGATACACACAATCCTGTACGAAGAACGCCCCCTAGCTCAATTGCATCGAATTTCGACCGAGACTGACAACGCGACAGCTTCCAGCGTGGTGTGTACCCCGCCGAGGATTTCTCCGCCGTCAAGAAATATGGCCTCAACATGCTGGTTTCCTCCGACGACCAGGTCAAAGCATACATCCGCAAGATCATGTCCCAATTAGATAAATGGATGGTGGGAGGGAAAATTTCAAAGCTCGTGATTGTCATCACAGACAAGGACACGGGGGAACACGTTGAGCGGTGGCAATTTGATGTGGGCAGACCTATCTTTCCCTTTGACCCAGGGTGGTTTGGCTAACCATGTGGTGCGGAACAATAGGTGCAAATCTTCCAGCCGACCAAGTCAAAGTCAAAACCGACTGACGAGAACGTCTCCAGAGCGGCGGCGGCAACCGCCTCGAGCGCCGCCCAGACCGAGGAGAAGACCGAGCAAGAGATCCAGGCGGAAATCGCAGCCATCTTCCGCCAGATCACCGCGTCCGTCACCTTCCTTCCTCAGCTCTCGGGCGACTGCACGTTCAATGTGCTCGTGTACGCCGACGCTGACTCGGACGTCCCCGTGGAATGGGGCGACTCGGATGCCAAGGAGATTGAGAACGGAGAAAGGGTGCAATTACGCGGGTTCAGCACGGCCAACCACCGCGTCGATACACTGGTCAGCTATCGCCTAGGCGAGTGACGAGTTATAGGTCATGGGAAATTGATCTAGTACCGTCCATGCTTGGCGTTGGGAGTCAGTGCTACGGTAGCATAGCAGCAAATGGGCGCTGATGTGTAACATAATGTGTACTACTGGCTCTGAAGCCTTGCCTGTATTCCCCCTGTCTCATCTATGCTTCGCCAACCACGGTCTATCTAATCCACGCCCTCGCCATGCAATGCCCTCACAACTCCCCAACTTCATGTTCGCCTTTTCTCTTCTTTTTTGATCCGCCTTAGACCCGTTTGAAAAAGTACACATAGGCAAATTTGCGCATTTCGTCCGCATCGTGCGCTTCCACGACCTTTTCATCGTTGAAGAGAACCCAGCTGAACTTGCTCGTACTGTCGTTCTGCAGGGACTTGCGGATGAAGGCAACGTAATGACTGCGATTGTCAGTATCCGTCAATAAGATAAGTAAAGCAGCACTCACCCTGCGTGGATGCTGGTGCCCTTGTGGCAGACGATGGATTGCAACCGAAAGTTTGCTGGCAAATCGGCACGTCCGGCGGGCTCCTTTGCCGTCTTGGGGGGCTCATCTTCGTCCATCAGCCCCTGGTCATCCGGGTGGCTGAACAGCCAGTCCACTGCCCGTTCCATGTCTCCACCCGTCTCTCTGAGCGCCTTCTTCGCTACAGGTGCGGCGAAACCCATGGCGCCAAGCGACTCAATCTTCTCAGGGTCAGCCTCGCTACCCCCTGGAGCAACGTTCTCTAGGACGAGTGGGTCGTCAACGTCGGGATCCTCCATGTGCGAGAACAGCCACTCGGCAGCGATGTTAGCATCTGAATTGCCCGTCGCATGGAGTGCCCTCGCACATCGATTGTAGGGGAAACCCATCGCCTCCAGCGTTGCGAGCGCCGTTGGCTCTGGCGCAAAGGCAGGCGTCTCGGCTTGCACCTCCTCTGGCAGCAGCTCCTCCGTCTCTTGCTGTCCTTTGGACAAGTATCTGTCCAAAGAGAAGGGCTCATCCGGGACAATGACAGGGACGTCCACCTTGATGGGGACCCAGTTCACCACAGTCATCTTGCGTGCGTTCACCGCCAGCACCTCGGGGAAGGTCTTGAAGAGTGATCGCTTGCTAAAGCCATCCTGGCTGCTGCAAGAGGAGCAGGTAAGCTCCACGCTCTCGTCGGCAGTAAAGAGATCCAAGCACTCCTCCAGTGTGATGGATTCGTACTTGTCTGGGCCCTCCGCGCCTTCTTCAGCGGGCATCTTGCGGAGCGGTACGTTCAAGAAGATACTGTCTTGCTCATCAGAGCTGTATCTGACCTTATTGCAGCCTAGACACTGCAGCCGCTGTTCCAGCTCGAAACGGAACTGACGGGTAGGGTCTTGTTTCTCGCCCATGTGCTCTGATCGCGAAACAATTTTGAACATGTGCTGCAGAAACTCAAGTGCGTCCTGCTGGCGCATTGTCGAGAACTCTTCATGTCCACGTCCAATAAGGTGCTTCAGCATTGCCGGGGCCAGTCCTCGTTGATGCGTCACATTGGACTCGGCGTGAACTGTGGGATCCGGCTTCGCATAGCGACCGGACAATAGGCCATCCGCCATCTTCCTCAGCTGTGTCTCAAGATCTGTGGCGGGATCCAGCACCATGGGCAGATCGTCATTCGGTCGGTAGTATCGCTGCTGGAAGGACGGCAGATCGAAGAGGCACTGCACAATGCTGGCAAGGTAACAACTGTTGCCGAGATTCTTCAGTCCTGTCAGCCCCGGGCCGTAGAGGGGCTTCAGCTCTTTGCCGTCCTCCGTCGTCATGCTGAAGTCCCATTTCAGGTTCTGTTCAATGTTCATCTCCGTCAAGCTCTGCTCGGTCTTCTGGCGTTCGGCCAGCACAATGCCCCAGTGCGCCAGGTGCTCTCCGAGCTTGTCGTCGACTCGCTCATCGTCACACTTGTAGCAATAGATGTCGGCAGTACCTTCGGGCGTGATGGATCCAAGCTTGACGGCTACGCCATGCCCTGCATCGTCGCTGTGTTTCAAGGCGTGGGAGTTACCGTCCAAGCCACCCATCTGCTTGCGCCCACAGCCCAGATTCCCGCAGTCCAGGCACAGCCATAAGTTCTCCTTCAGATCGCAAGCATAGCAGTGACTCAAGGCACCCTGTTCGATCTTGCGCGACTCGGATTGTTGCATCAGTAGAATGTGCTCGCATGTCGTCAACTCTTGCTCCCATGCCTTAACTTCCTCTTTCCGCGCGAACGTGTTCGCTCGCATAATCTTATCCACCACGTTTGTCACCCTGGCGTCTGAAACGTCGAGATCGACACTGCATTCCAGGCACCGCGGCGTCAACACAGTATCGTACTTGTCCTCCTCTTTTTCGGCAGCGATGGCCAGTTTGGACATCTTCGCCGGCGGCTCATCGCGCTCGACTGTCTTGGGGGTTCTCCTGATATTCAAGGCGAGGGGGTGTGTTCGTTGGATGCTGTGAAGCTTATTGTGGAGGCGATCCCCGGCGCAGCCGCCGTTGAAGCACTGTAGGCATACATCGAGACCGGCGGGGTCATCCTGGAAGGCTCAGCCTGCTGTCTTTTTATCTGAGGGGAAAGCTCTTACGATAGAATCAAAGCACTGCGTACAATCTTCGCGGTAGACAGACTGAGTTGGCGCAGGCGCAGTGAGTCCTACAAGCGTTAGGGAGGCTGGGTTTGTCAAGGTTTGCTGACGGACCTATGGACTCAAGGTGGGGACACGCCATGGTGAAAAGAAACAAAGCTGACGTTGCTCTCTTGTTACACTCCCAACAAATACTTTTGGTCGCTGGAGAGAAAGGGTTAACCTCGCGACAAAACACAGAACACACCAGGCTGTCGGTGACGATCACGAGCCCAGCTGCAGACGCGCAGCCTTGGGAGCTTTGGTTCGAAGGCGGGGGCGGGGTGTGGCTTAGCCTTGTGTTGTGGCTAGGCTGTCATGGCGTCACTAAAGTTTCTGGATTGAGGCCCCAGAATTGACGTCTTGCGTTTCCACTTCACGTCATTCACAGGACGACTGGATTCATTCTTCCAATCTGAGTGGCAACAATTGTAATTCGTGCTCAGCCAAGCGCACTCTGCCGAGGGCTCCTACCTGAGGTTCCAAGTCCGAGCCTCCTCCGAGCGCTCTTCTGTCGGTGAATTAATGCTGACATCTGGCGGCCTTCGTCCTTTGCACTCCCAAGCATTAGAGCAACAATTACATACCGTCTCATCCAATCAAAAGACCCTCGACTTTCTAGGGCCCTTTTCGTGCGCATGAAGCGATATCAAGTCGCGAGAAGAGGTGTCTTGGCCGAGCGTGCCTCAGTGCTGATGGCCTGTTGCTCCAAGAGGGCTCTTTGGCAGGCGCTTCAGCCTTTCCAACAGTTCGTCAGATGCAAGTGACATGATCAATTTATCACATCTGCGTCTCCCAGACGACTGGGCACGTACGGAGTACAGTAGAATCGTCTGCAGTTACAAGGGTCTTTCTCCGGCCTCGGCCTATCGCCTGTTCGGACACCATTTCTAATCTAATCAGATCCTTCGCTGATTGGTGGACGGCCGCTTACTCATCCACATTTCCGAAAAGCCGAGCCATCGTTAACGTAATGACGAGAGCATAAGTCCGATGTGATTGGCTGTAGGTCCGTGGGAAACTGGAGCTCCTCTTCTGGAGACTCGCCTCCGAGGAGCATATCTCCATGATCCAGATAATCCACGGCCCTCTACACCCTCTCTCTTACCTTTCCATCAATTAATTTACAATCAACCAACACCAGTGATTTAACACCATTTCAACGAAAACGTGAACACGAAAATCGTCCACTCAGTTGCGCTCTCAGTCGGAACCGGCAAAAGCGAGATATAATTCTCGTCGACGACAACCTCCGACACTTCAAACGTCTTTGACAACCCGACTACATCATCACAATGTTCTCCCGTGGACTCCGCGTCGTATCGACGAGGGCCCTCCCCGCCATCGCCCGCCAGACTGCTGTTTCTGCGGCCAGGCCATCGGTCGCCGCCGCGCCCCGCGCCGCGCCCTCTGCTCGTCGTGGGTACCACGAGAAGGTCCTCGACCACTACTCCCGCCCACGCAATGTCGGCTCCATGGATAAGAAGGACGTCGATGTCGGCACCGGCCTCGTAGGAGCGCCGGCTTGCGGCGATGTCATGAAGCTCCAGATCCGTGTCGACCCCGAGACCAACAAGATCAGCGAGGTCAAGTTCAAGACGTTTGGTTGTGGCAGCGCGATTGCCAGCAGCAGCTACTTGACCGAGCTCGTGAGGGGCATGAGCCTCGACGATGCTGGCCAGGTCAAGAACACTGAAATTGCAAAGGAGCTCTGCTTGCCCCCAGTGAAGCGTACGTATTTCCCAACATTTTAATTCACAAAGACACGATGACTAACGAATCTGGCAGTGCACTGTTCCATGTTGGCAGAGGATGCGATCAAGTCCGCCATCTCAGACTACTACACCAAGAACCCCAAGGTCAAGGCCACAGACCTCGCCGGCACCGCTGCCCAAATGCCCTCCGCCACGCCCGAGGCCGCTACCGCCTAGAGAGCAGGCGAATATGAGTTGAGCCTTGGTTGCTACGAAGAACGATACAAACTTCATGGTACATAGTTGTGGGGCTGGTTTTGCATCATTGATATCCGGGGATGTTATTTCCAGCTGTGGTCTTTCTTTTTTCCTTTTTTGTACGTGGCGCAGAGGATCTGGTTCTTGGTGCACCGCACTTGTCAAAATGATAGTGTGTACACTATAGGTTTTGGATTTGTTTCCACTAAATGCAAATCATTTCCTATGTTTTGCACAACGTTGTACCCACGGACGAGATGTGGCTAGCCTTATTGTAAGAGGATGACGAAAGTGTCTGGTAGACTGTGCCCGGTGCTCGGTACGTCATTGTGGTCGATGGTCAGCGACTCAGCGCGCGGTCCTGTGACCAGACGCACAGATACAGAGCATCTTCGCCCACGCGTACGTCAACATATTCTAGACGAGAACAATGCCCTGTCTGCGCATTGAACCATGGCTAAACTGCGACAGCATGTAGTCCGTGAAATCCTATGCCCACGGGGAACTCGCACTCTGCGCGCCCAACCTCTTCCATCGTCTTAGCATCGAGAACTAGCAGGTAGCTTCGCTTCCCTCGTGCATCAAGCACGACACTCAACAACACGCCATCGTCCTCGTCCACGGATCCCGCCCCTTCCTTACATCCTTGGCCCTGAAGGTTCTCGCCCCTCGGACGGGGGACAAATATGGCTTCCCCTGGCGTATGCGTCTCCGGGCCAGCCCAGTATTTCACCTCTCTGGTCACCAAGTCCGTCTTCACAAGGCAATCCATGAAGGTGCTCAAACCTCTGACCGCATTGCTATATACATAGCGTTGCTTCCTTGTGCTCATCAGCTGATTGATGGTGGGGAGCTCGCCCACATGCGGACCGGGGATATCAAACAAAAGCTCTCCCTCCCCAACGACACTCCTATCCTCGGGAAGAGTATATGCATATCGCCGAAGATGCTGCTGACATGATTTGTAAGCCTCCTGGGCAACCCAGTGCTTGTTCGTCGCGTCGTGGCGGTCCATAATCACGTCGTAGTAAAAGGCGGAAATGATGTCGTGATTCGCATACCACACCGCGTCGAAATAAAGCGTCCGCTTTCCTCCAATCTCTTCCTCGAAAGCGTTGATGGAGTGGAAGAAGAAACCGGCAGGCGTGGTGAACCTTGCGACCAGTCCCCGTCCGCATCGTCGGTCGACAACGAGCCATTGGGACTTTCTGCTCTCGGAAAAGGGCAAGATTGCATCGGCCACGTTCCTCTCCCACGGTATTTTCACGCCGTTCCAGCCAATGTGTGTGCATGGTACACACAGAACCACAAAGTTCTTGGTGAGGAACATGCTGTGCATATATGCCGGCTTGATATCGGGCAGCGAGACTGTGGCTAGGATGTCTGTCTTGCCTGTCTGCGCGGACGCGCGGAAAATGCGATAGGTAACCCTCGGACCTAGCAGGAGGTTATAGTTGAAAAGGTCTCCATTCTCAGGATCTCGTTGCGAGTGTGCACAGCCAAGCTGTCCATTGAGCCCGGGATTCAGATCGGCGTGGGTTCGTAGCTCCAGCGGGTCGAGTGTGATAGGGTCAATCTGGCGCATACTAGATTGATCCGTGAAGACGAAGAGATTCTCTGTCTTTGCTCCGGGATCAGTCTGGGAGGCAGACCCAGACAAGCCCGGAAGGTTGCGCTCTACAACGACGTTGTGATTGCTTCCCATGGGCTTGTAGACCGCCTGCATCTTAGCATAGATGCCAATGCAAGGATCGGCTTTCTGAGCAAACGTGCTGCAGGCGCGCCAGCCGCGTTTCTTGATGTCCTCAATGAGATTTCTGCCCTGGAGGCAACTTGAGTAGTCAACGCTCACGTCGCCAGAGGGCGAAGCAGTGATGCTGAACTTGTGTGTCTGGGCTATGCCGTCAAACCAGTGGGATACGTAGTGCGTGCCGCGAGTTTCGGTCTCAATCTGGGATTCGCCAGGACCAGTGCGGTACAGTGTTCCCGCCGTCCATGGAGGAATTGTGCCTGAGACTTTCAAGGCGACAGGACCACGGACTTCGTTCAAGCCCACAAACTGCACCCAGTTAGTCTTCAAAGTGTCTTTTACAAGGCGGTGTGGAGACATACGCCAGCTTCATTAGGCCATGATTTCCATGCTTTCGACATGATGTTGTCGATCGACAGCTGGCGGTCCTCCAGCTCATGGGCTGAGGTTCGTGTGTAAGTGCCACTCGCATTGAGCGGCCTCGTGTCTGTTGTAGCAGCCATCGTGGTGAGGCCCTATTGCGGAAGCCCGTTCTCAATGCAGATAAGGCTCAAAAGTTTGCGTTTATTTTGGAGCAGATGGAAAACGCGTGAGTTCAAGTCTCGAACAACCGTGTAAAATGAGATGGTTGTGTTTGGGGTGACAACGCCTAGATATGGAGGACATGAGCTCAATATTTATACAATCGCCTCTCTCGAATGTTGAAGTGCATGAGAGAAGACTGTCCGTCGAGAAAAGGTCAGCAATTATTCGCTCACGTGAAGCGAGGTTGTCGTGTGAAGGACCAAGCAGAGATGGGTTAGCCGTCACTGAAGTCATGTCGTCACGCGAATCAGTTACTCGGAAACGCGCCTTAAGCGAGTGCGAGGCGAGGTCCGGTTCCGCAACATCTTAACGTGTGTTCAACAACAACGTCGGAGTCCGGTGACCCATGGGGTTCGCCTTGGTGAAAGTACATGAGACTATTCAAAGATAAAGTCTACTAAGGATGTAAACAAACATGTGAGACGGAGCACGGTTGCAGAGGCGAGTGCGAAAGCGCTGGATGCGGCCGATTCGATGTCGATCTGCCGTCACGAGCTACCCTACAGAGCCATAGTAAAGCTGAATTACTAAACCACCGACTACCAAATAAAGAATCTCGAGTGACCAAGATATGGGCAATGGATTACTGGTGTCCGATCACCTGGCGGACTGCGCAGCCACTTGGTTAGACATTAAGTCCCTCGCATTTGGCGCATTGATCAGGGTGATGGCGGTGTGTTGAACGATAGTAATCTCAATGTATCTAACTTAAAATGTTCCAGCTTGCAAATCGGGTGATCATGAAAACATCTTCACCCAATGGGAAAGCATTTTCTCCCCAAATAACAGCCTCTTATTGTATTTCGATGTCTCTGACTCGCAGAGGTCAACTTGTCTAGCGATATACGACTCAGACCGGATCCTGGCCCAACCTGACTACCCCTCGCGTCGCAACGGAAATGAATACCCGCCAGCCTCATCCACTTCCCCGGATATAGGTCACAAGGAAAACCATAGACTGCGGGGTTCAGACGCTGAAAGATTACCGTTTACGGTGATTATGTTCTGTGGGATTGGCGAGAAATAGGGTCGGAGGCTGTGGCGAGGGCTGAGCCATGATGGTCAGCACACCTGGCTCTGGTCTATATAGGCTCGCGAGCGATGAGGACTGAAACTGCACCCAACTTCAACCTCAATCAGTACCCGCAACACTTCCCCACATTGAACAGCATTTCTTCTTTTTCTTTGAGTGTACAACAAGATGGGTGTTGTTGAGCTCGTCGTGTCGAATGCAGGAGCCCTTGCACTACTGAGCCTGGGACTTGTAAGTCTTGAAGAGACGTTCACATACCATCACTGTACTAACACTGCCAAGGGGGTCGTGTATCTCGTTGGTGCAGCAATCTACAATGTCTACTTTCACCCATTGGCCAAGTACCCTGGGCCGCTTTTGGCCAAGATTTCTCCGGTAACTCGACGCGTCCCGTGCTTTCTCCCCGATGATGTTCTGACATGTCCAGGTGTACAGCATATGGGGACTCTTCCGGGGTCGCTGGCCCTTTGATGTCCATGAGCTGCATCTGAAGTACGGGCCGATCCTGCGTACCATGCCCAACGAGTTGACCTTCACCGACCCGCAAGCCTGGAAGGACATCTACGGTCACAGACAAGGGCATCAGCAATTCCATAAAGATCGTAGGTCTCCCAATCACATTGAACTGCTTCGTACTGACTTGCCATAGCCATTCAGTAAGTTGAGCACGGGAACGATGAGGTTCGGTAGACTAACCGAGCAGTGTCGGTTCTGTTCAGGACATCCCTGGTTCCACCACTCTCACCATGGCAGACGACGAGAATCACTCCCGGCAACGCCGCACCTTGTCCCACGCTTTCTCGCAGAAAGCTTTGCTGGAACAGGAGTCCATCATCAGGGGCTACGTGGACTTGTTCGTCACGAAGCTCAGGCCTTTTGCCCAGACTGGAGAGCCAGCCAACATGTGCGATTGGTTCAGTGAGTATTGACTCCGGTACTCAAGGCTGTGTCGCAAGGCTGACAGTAAAGACTTCACAACCTTTGATGTCATTGGTGACATGTCCTTTGGCGAGCCGTTTGGCTGTTTGAGGGACGGTGTCTGGCACGATTGGGTCTCGTTGATCACGCAGACGATCAAAGCCGGTGCCTACGAGCAGGCCACCCGGCGCATGTTCCCAACAGGATCCTTTATGCAACGTTTCCTATGCAAGTTCATCCCCGCCGACCTGAAGATGAAGCGCTTCCAGCACCTGGAGCTCAGCAAGGAAAAGTGTCTCAAACGCATCGACGAGGGACTGCGACGCGAGCACAACGACTTTTTGTATTACATCCTTCGACAGAATGAAAAGGGTGGCGTCTCCCAAGACGAGATCATCCTCAACTCGGCGCTCTTCATCGTCGCCGGGTCAGAGACCACGGCCTCTCTCCTCTCTGGTCTTCTCATGTGGCTCATGCGCACCCCTCACGCGTACAAGAAGCTTACGGACGAGATCCGCAGCAACTTCCCCACAGCAGCAGACATGGAGTTCACCAAGCTCCAAGAGCTGCCGTACATGAACGCCTGCATCGATGAGGGACTGCGCATTTTCCCTCCCCTGCCCACGGGTCTGACACGCACAGTGCCCACTGAGGGCGACAGCGTGGCAGGAGAATGGCTGCCCGGCGGCATCACTGTGTCCTGTCATGGATGGTCAACGGCACATTCGCCGCGCAACTTCCACCAGCCGGACGTCTTCATTCCTGAACGATGGCTCGACAAGTCAGGAATGTACTCGGACGAGAACAAGGATGCTAGTCAGCCCTTCAGTCTCGGTCCTCGTGGGTGCATCGGGAAGCACCTGAGCTATCTGGAGCTCAGGCTGATTCTGGGGAACTTGCTGTGGCATTACGATGTCGAGAGGGCGGACCTAGATGCGCCAGATGCATTCGATGTCTGGGACCCGGCGGGGCACCTGAAGCACATCAAGGCTTTCAACACGTGGAACAAGCCTACGCTCATGTGTCGATTGAGGGAGGTGAGCCGATAGAAGGCGGTGGTTTTACGTGTAGTACATAGCGCCTCAGCGCGGGAAGGCAGTCCCATCGTTTAGAAAGTTGTCAATGTCTAGTTTTCGTGTCTCGGCAGGTGGTTCCATGTCTGGCTGATGTTGTCCGTCGGATAATTTTCCCAGGCGTCCGGATACACGGACTAAGAGTGTGCGCATCCTCTCCAGCTCCTTTTCGACCTCGCCGTTGCGGGTCACTAGATTTTCCTGTATGCCCTGGCCAGCCTCTGTCGCCTGGAGAGGTTCCATCCTCGACTGAAGCCTCCGGAGCTGTTCGACTCGCTGTCTTATTTCACTGCGCTGTTCGTTCAGTGCTTGGAGGGTCGCGACATCGTCTGCATAGCGTTTTGCTGCCTCAGGGTGGTCTGTAGCGTTTTTGTCCGAGGGCCAGGCGTTTGGCAAGCTTTCGATGGCCTTGTCGTTCACTATGCACAAGAGGTTAGCCCAAAGCACATGGCGTACGAGCTTGAGAGGTCATACCTAAATCGACCTCTTTCGCAATGCCCTCTGCTTCATCTTCTTCCTCGCCTCTGATCTTTCGGTCCGCTTCAGCAGCATAACTCTGCGCAATCTGCTCTGCTAGGGCCCTGTTGGCTTGAGGTGCGTATACGCGTTTCCCATGCTCTTGTATGGAAGTGTTCACTGCCTCTGTGGCGGCCTTCACGAGACGCGGATCGAGGGCGCCATCGGATTGTCGCTCGTTGGAAGCTGTCCACCTCTGGGAGGGGGTGACAGAACCGGCAAGAAGTCGCGATTGACTGTTGATGAAGGCTTCTTTGTGTTGCGTGACTGTGGGCGTGGCGGCCATCTTTACAGTGCCGAATTGACGCAATAATTGTCGTGCCGAAGCACCTGAAGTGTGATGATGATGGGCGGAATTGCACGCGTCGCGCATGGAGTCGCGTCCAGTCGTTATGTGACGCTGCAGTGGGAGGGGGGGGGGAAGGAAGCTACCTACGCACAGAGGGGCCGGATCTCCTGTAGACAGACCCTGAGCGGCGGGCCAAACGGATTGATATTGCACAATCCAACAAAAATAAGAATAAACTCTACTTGATTGGTAGTAGCAGTCGTGCCGATTCGCTCGAGTCTCGAAGATACAGTGTATGACGAGAAGATGCGTCGTCCCGTCTAACCCGAAAAACTTGTCTTGAATGATCTACCGTGTCTCAATCCTTGTCGTTCGAGATCTCTTCAGCGTTTCGACGTACCTGCAGAAAGCTTGTGGAGTAAATTGCATGACTTAAGATATCCTAAGGTACCTACTACTTATTTGTAGGAGTTGTCGAATTGGTAGCTTGATAGCGACGCAAGAAGCTTGCGACCACATCCCGTCGTAGCGACGGTGATCTTGTAGAAAGACCAGGCAGCAGCAGGCTACAAGGTACTGAGTCCCACTTCTCGAGTCTCGACCTACTTTCGCCTCTCGAAACACATGTCCACGGCAGCGATAATGCTAATTTGACCTGCCAGAACCTTGCACAGACCAAGTCCGCGTCAGGTGCGGAAGGTTTTCACAGCCTCAGCTGAGGAGCAGAGCACATCTCGGAGCACAAGGAGGAGGCAAGGAGACACAGGGCGGGGGAGCTCAGCAGCGACCGACCGACGGTGACAGCGAGCGCCACGCCGCCAACGTGCACACTCCGCATTGCCAATACCCGCCTTGGCAGCTCGCCCAGATCACATCCGTCCGGATCTCTCTCCTCAACCCGGAAGACCGCGAGGTGGTTGCCAGGCCCGACCTCACTCGCCCCGGAGCCGCCAGCGTGCAGTGTCGCGCCGCTCGTGCGCACTTGTTGGACCCCATCCACTCCTTCGGCCGCCAGTGAGGCGACGTGACACGATCCATCATGTCCGACACCTTGCATAGCAAGAAGCAGGGGTCTCGGCCAACATCAAAGTCGAAACGGCCGGATCGACAGGCGTTGTCTTGCTCGGAATGTCGCCGCCGGAAGCAAAGGGTAAGTCGCAATTTGCAATTATTGTGTCAATCAATGAAAGCGCAGCATTTGTGTCTCCCCTGGCAGATGAGACGGATCTTGAGCTGTCTGAGGTGCCGCGCCCCAGTCAACAGACCCCTTGAGAGCTGCGAAGGCGCCGTGCTATCATCTTGCAGATCTCGCCTTGTCCGCCCTTCTTCTCCTATGATGCAGGCTAATGCAATCGAACACAGTGCTCCCAAGGACAACCGTGCACAAATTGCGCCAGACGCTTTCCTCAGCCTATATGTGATTACGCTTTCAAGCCAAGAGGGTAGGATGGCTCCCTTGGGCGATTGACCGTGATATTGACGACTTAGGAAACGGAAGGGCGTCCCAGACGATGTTGCTGCGCAAGCTGTGTCGAAAGAGACCCCTTATGCTCATCTCGGGTTCGCCGGGATTCAAGAAGCCGTCCTTCAGCTGGAGATGAGACCTGGCAGCAACGTTCAGGCTGTCATCAAGGAGCTCGAGAAAACCTCACCACTCCGCCAGATGACAACCACGGAGTACGGCTCTGCTGCGGACAGACTGAGATCACATTACCGGCACTGGCTACCCGTCAGGCTAGCCACGACAAACCAACGCCAACCAGGCAGGTGGCAACCGGATGGTGCTCTACAGGAGATACTGGAGAAATACTCTTCCGAAGATGCCGCGATAAATTCCGCGGACGACTGGCTCTTTGACGCGGCGAGGTTGATTTGGGAGGCCGAGGGCAAGCAACAACCACAGAGCAGTCTGCAGAGCATGGACGCGGAGATGAGGCATCTGCCCATGGTGCCGACCAAGTTGAACAAGGAGCTGTTACGCACTCGTGAGTGGTCTCATCCGCTCTCGCGAGATCTGGACTCACTGACATGTTAGACTTACGATTGTTGTCGCGCTACAAGGCCTGCATAAGCGGGAGACCCGATCCTGATCACCCGTTCATGAAGCACTGGGTGCCGTGCATGATACAGGACCCGCTCCTCATCAAGATCATACTGTTCACATCGGCCTGCTTCCTGAATGAGATACGTCACATACCCAAATCTGTCGTCGTGGCTTTGCGCGGCACAGTCTTCCAATCGCTCAACGAGTATCTTCAATCACCTCAAACGCAAACAACGGATGTGGCCATACTCGCCGTCACAGAAATGGTGCTGGATGAATGGTACTGGGGTGGCACGCAGGCTCTCCATGCCCACATGAAGGGGCTGCGGACCATGGTTGCCATGAGAGGGGGATTGCAGGACCTGGGTATGCATGGCTACATTGCAAAGGCCATCTTGGTGTGAGTCATCCCACCGATCGTCTACTGATGCTTGATTGCTGATGTGTGTATGTACAGAAACGATGTCTGCATGGCGCTCGCCCACGAGACTCAACCCGAGATTTACGGACGCCGCGGCTTCTCGTTCACAGATCCCATCATGGTCCCGTATCAATCCTCGCTTAACACGCCCTACTTGACTGGCTGGCCCTCGTTCGCATCGATGGCTGGTTCTCTACAGATCCACGTCTACACAGCGCGAATCTTGGACGATATGCGCGAAGTCTTCGAAGCAGTGCTGTCTCTGCCCGATGACGCGACGCCAGAAATTTCTCAAAACGCTACGAGTGTGGCATCGTCGGCATACGGCCGCCTGGGCGAGCTGCCGGATGCAGTGGCTCTGTATACGCCTGTCACTTCGATTCATGGATCCGACAATGGGTCGCCCAACGGGTCAAGCGACAGGAGTTCACCGCCTATCGAGGCCTCGGATCCTGTCTATCAAATGGTCCGCATGGCAGCCATGGTATACTGCCGTGCGATTCTCAGCCGAGTGCCAACAAGCGAGGTTTGTAGCGAAAGCGAAATGTACCAGATCTGGGGGTTTTCGTGGAAGATGCTCGTCAGCCGCCGGTCCACGATTCTGGGCATCTACATCTGGGCCACGCTCGCGATAGCACCATCATGCCACGCAGCTGCCCCGGCCCGGTTCATCAAGACGACCATTGTCAACGGCATGATGACGGCCGCGGTCGCGAACTGGCACGTCGCAGTGGACGCAGCAGCAGCGGCGCTTAAACTGCAGCGTTGGCTGCAAGGCAGCACGTCTCTCAATCTCGTCACAGGTGGCGAGGGCGTCATCGACAAGCATGGCTTCGCGGTCAAGCATGCGCTGCACGACCTCACGAACGGCATTGCAGCCATGCAGACGGAATCCGTCGAGGACGAGGCTGCAATCCAGACATGATCCCTGACTGATGTCGTCAGGAATTTACGTGAAATACGACGCAGGACAGCTGCCAGGGGATCGCCGTCTGGTGTCGGATTTCGTGATTATGTTCTGCGGGGCGGCCCACAGACCGGAATACCACTGGTCATCACTGTTACGCACTTGCTCCGTTGGCAATTGCGTACTTTTTTGCACTGATCATCGTGTCAAGTACTCGCCTAGCAGTGGTTGCCAGCTCCCAGGCTGTTGGGAACCCTCGGCAGATGTGCGTACGGTGGGTGAGATCTTAGCCCACGCCATCTGCATCCTCCTTGTTAACCGCCGCCCATCATAGCGCCACCTGCGATGCTTGTCTATCCGTATGTAGGCAATCAATTATGCTGCCACCTTCCTCTCCGAGGCGGGGTTTTTGTGTACCTTGTAGTACGTAACAGCCTGCCTGATACCACATAAGCCCCAAGGCACCCAGCAATGACGATCTTTCTTGTGCGCATTAACAAGCATTCTTTGCTGTACACGAACGCATGAGGTGCAGTCATGGTCGACCTTCAGAAACTACGCGACGCAATTGCCTCCGGCTCGGTACTTGTGCCGGGGGATGAAGGATACGAAGACAGTCTGAAGCGGTGGAGTAAGACGGCCGAGAAGCGAGCTGTAAATGGAACATCCGACAAGCTACGCATGCATCTGACACTAACCCTTTGTTAGAAAGTTGTTGTGAAAACCAGCAACGCGAGCGAGGTCTCGACAGCCATTAAGTTTGCCGTCGAGAATGGCATACCTATGACGGCTGCCGGTGGAGGCCACGCCACCAGTGGCACATCCTCAAGTGAGGGCATGGTCATTGACCTCTGCAAGATGCGCCAGGCCAACGTCGACAAGGTCAACCACACGATCACGTTTGGGGGTGGTTGCCTCTGGAAGGATCTGGACGACGCGCTCGATCCTCTGGACCTGGCTATCGTGGGTGGGACCGTGAACCACACCGGCGTCGGTGGACTGATCCTAGGCGGCGGCCACGGGTATTTGAGTTCCAAGCACGGCCTGACGATTGACAACCTCCTGTCGGTGGAGATTGTCACTGCCGACGGCACAGTTCAGGAAGCTTCGGCGGAGAAGAACCCGGATCTGTTCTGGGCTGTGCGAGGTGCAGGTGCGCAATTCGGCGTCGTCACAAAGTTCACCTCTCGAGTCCACCCACAGGGTTCGGTCTACAGCGGTGCCCTGATTTTCATGGCCGACAAGCTACCCCAGCTTGTCGGCGCCGTTAACAATTTCCACGAGAAGGATAACCGCGAAGGCCACTGCATTGTCCTTGCCATTGGGTATGGCCCCGACGGCCAGAGCCACATGCTCATCGTCTCGCCCCTTTTCCACGGCTCCGAGCAGGAGGGTCGGGAGTTCTTCAAGGACCTGTTTGATGTCGGGCCCATCATGGATACAACCCAGGTGATGCGCATGCGCAACGTCAATGAGCTTATCAACCCGCTGGCCGGACACGGCATCCGGCGCCTTATGGGCTCTGGCAACGTGGCGATGCCCCTGAAGGCCGAGGACGTTCAGAAGACGGCCGATACGTTCTGGAGTTTCTGTGACGCCACCCCAGGCGCGACCCCCCAGAGTGCTATTGCGCTCGAATTCTTTCCCATGCACAAGGTCCGCGAGGTTGGCCTCGAGGAGACAGCCTACACCAACCGCGGCGACTACTACGACGTCGTCACCATGTTTGGCTGGACGGATCCGGCGCAGGACGACGCTTTCCGTGAGTTCAACAGGGAGATTGTCAAGCAGATCCGCGAGACTCTGGGGTACCAGTACGATCCTGATAAGGACGAGAAGCAAGACGCGCCCATTGGACGGTATATCAACATGGAGGCGGATGTACTGCGGCCAGAGGATGCGTACGGCTCGAATCTCAAGAGGCTGAGGGAGGTCAAGTCCAAGTATGACCCCAGCAACGTTTTCCACAAGTGGCACGGACTAGACATCAAGGCTTCAGGGACTGGTGGTCTCTGAGCGCGCCCTGATGAATCTCATATCTCATACTAGCATATTTATTTTCGAATACGATGTTGACATCTAGAATGACTCATCTTCTATTAAGCCTCGCACCAGACGCTTTGCGTGCAGGGGTAGACTTTCGAGCGCAGCAAGCCTTATTGGCGAGAGGCGTGCGCCTCGAGTGGAGGTAATCATCAGCATCAAGGCGGATGCAGTCGATCACACTGATGGGATGCCACCGCGCACGAATTGAAGATGAGAATGAACCCCGCGTCGCAAGGATCATTGCTCGTCGCTTTTGCTGATGAGGGTGTAGACCTGCAGTGCCACGTTGCCGACTGAGTTCAGCACCAATGGCAGCATTGGCTGGCTGGCATACAAAAGCATGTATATCTGGATCTGTTTGTCTGAGATCGCATCTTTTCCATTCATGCTTCTGGACGTTTGCTGTCTCTGGATTGAAGTATTTTCCACAATTTCTGAAAACATATCGCTGCGGTAAGTCACTCCATGTAGTCTATTGCTACGTGTAGTCACCAAGATCACTAATCTTCTAGAAGATCTGAAAATGTATAGATATCCACCCACAGTCGAGATGATCAGTGCAAAGGGTTCCTTGCAAATACGATGTGGCAGCATTCCGGGCCACGCCAAGCGATGTAGAGTTACGGAATCTGTTTCTCTTCGAAGTGTCCCCGATGTGTATGAGCAAGATGAGGGCAATTGGGAGCAGGTAAAACGAGCAAATAGACGCGTGCTGCTTATGCAACAGCGTCGCAGGGCCATTCTCGTCAAGCTTTGCGTTGAGCAACTCTACCGCTACGAAGAGGCTTAGACAGCAGGGCTTTCGTGATGAATATCAAGGGCCCCCTCATCATCGATCCCCCATTATGTTATATACCCCCGAAGAAAGAAGTCAAAATTGGTCGCTACAACAGCGCCTCAGGATAGGGCGAAAGGGATTACCCACGATACCTTGGCTTTGAGAACTCAGAAAGATCTTTGCCCCCCAGGTCAAGAGAGAGGCTGAATTGTAGTCCAAGTCCGTCGCTTCTTCTTACTCCGAAGAAAAACTGTTGCTTGCCTGGGAGTCAGAGGCATATGGTCCCATGTAGGGATCTTGGGCCGAATCATTGGCAGACTTGTTGAAAGGATCGGGTGGAAGCGCGTGATAGGAAAAAGGACGACCATTCATTTGGGGATTATCACAGAGACAACATTCATTCCCGCGTTCTGCCGTTACTCAGATTCCCCCATAGGCACAACACATGTAGTCAGATCTGCGACAGACAGGGAACACTCTCAGGAGCCACCACCATAAAGGAGCCAGCTTCTTTAGACCAAGAGATCTCGTTCATCATGCTAAGACAAGATTTCCACCAGCTGTGAAGTCATCACCTTCATCACTCTGGATACTATTGTTTCCCAGTCATAAGCCGTTGACGGGATGAGAGGCAGTACAAGCGGCGTGTGGCCAGGCCGTTAGGTGATACATGAGATAGCCTGACGCGACAGGCTTACCCATACTTATACGCTTTGGCCTCTTTAAATGTCTTCGAAGAGAGGAGACAGGGTTCATACCCAGACTCCAGCCTCTAGATGTTTGCAGAGACAGCGGATGCTTGGAGGCCTAGACGATGACGACGGACAGATGATGATCATGTCGTTGCCGCCATGGACATTTTACAGTAGTTTCGACATTAAGAAACTTCAAGGAAGACGGTGGCCTGAACAACATTCATTGCCGATATGGCTCTCTTTCGTCAGCAATACGTAGGTAGGTGTCCCTGGATGCGAGGAGGCGGGGCATCGCGAGGAAGCTGTGCACCCCCGCATACATCATCATCTGTCTCATCCCAACACAATCATCTCTGCCAGCCAAGGTCCAGAAATCCCCAAACCGACATCAAAATGGCACCGATCGGCGTTGCCATTGTTGGCAGTGGCATCTTTGTCAAAGAGCAGCATCTAGTACGTACATCAAACCCCTCCCTCCCACATGCTCCTCTGAATTCTGACAGATTGTCAGCCAGCAGTCGCCCAGGCGTCTGATCTGCTCTCACTCAAGGCCATCTTCTCGCGCTCCCTCAAGTCAGCCCAGGAGACAGCTGCTCTCACAACCAATGGCGCCTCGCTGGAACTGTACTCGAATGATGCGGGCGTAGGCAGGACCTACCACGACCTGCTTCTGCGAGAGGACATTGGCGCTGTCATCATCGCCTTGCCCATACTCAGCCAGCCCGAGCACATTGAGGCCGCCTTAAAAGCTGGCAAGCACGTCCTGGCCGAGAAGCCCATTGCTGCCGATATAGCCGGCGGTAAGAAGTTGATTGACTACTGGAAGGGCCTGCCTGGCAAGGCCACGTTGTCCATTGCAGAGAATCACCGTTTTCTCCCCAGCTTCACGTATGCAGCGGAGCAGGCTGCCCATATGGGGAGGGTCACCCATTTCGACATCAAGAGCTTTGGTCTCATGCGATCAGACAACAAGTATTTCAACACTGCCTGGCGCAAGACACCCGAATACCAGGGCGGCTTTCTCCTGGACGGCGGCGTGCACCATGCTGCCACCGCGCGTCTGTTCCTCCGCGGCAAGGACTCGGCGGCATCGCAGGTGGCTGCGTACTCGCAGCAGGCGCAAGAGCACCTCCCGCCCATCGACTCGGTGACCGCCATTGTCAAGACCAAGTCAGGTGCTAGCGGAGCCTTCCAAATCTCCTCCGGCACACGTCTCAGTGCCTACGAGTGGCAAGTTGGGTATGAGAAGGGGTCTGTCAAAGTGGCCGGCGAGAAGGTCACGGTCACGACGGAGAATGGGGAGGAGACCGTCAAGGAGTTTGAGAGAACCAGCGGCGTCAAGGAGGAGGTCGCCGCTTGGGCCCAAGGCATCGCCAGTGGCAAGCAGAACCCTCTCCAGACGCCGGAAGAGGCACTGGCCGACCTTGAGTTCCTGGAGAAGATGTTCCGTAGCGGAGAGCAGGATGGTGCGATGCAAAAGTACGAGCTGCAGTAAGAAGTGAACAATGTCGACATACAAAAAGTACATGTAAAGACGGTCTCTTGCCCTCGAAATCACAATTCACAGCTTGCTGCCTCGAGGCGAGGCGGAAGATGACGACGACCCGGGCCCCTTGTAGATTTTCTCCAGTCCCTTCCTCAGGCCATCGCTCATACCCGTGGGGCCTGGCTTCTGGGTCGCACGTTGCACCCAGACGTGGACAAACTCGCCCACAGCCTTGATGCCCGGCGATCCCTGTTCAAACAGACCAATCTCGTACGTGACGCTTGACTTGCCCAGCTTGTTAACGCGCAGGCCCAGTTCTGCCACGGCCGGGTAGGCGATCGAGGAGAAGAAGTCTGTGTGGAGGTGAGCTGCGAGAGGGTGCTCCTCCGACGTGGGCGGGTGCAGATTGCAGTGCTTCATCAGATAGTCGTTGACCACCGAGTCGAACCTAGGGCATCGTAGGCGTCAGCCAGGATTCCTCGGCTCGGGAGGGGGCTGCTTTCAGCTAGGTAGTCTTACAGAAAGTTGTAGACTGAATTGTTCATGTGGTCGTACATGTCATTGTCGTTCCTATATTGACGATCTATTAATATTTTCGGAACATGAGACCGTGGAGCTGAGTGGGTGGAAGGTGATGTGAGTCTGTTTCGGCAAGCTTACCATCGCGTGCGGTAGTCCAGGATGTAGGGGTAGTCTTCCCGCCGACGTGCCTTTAGATCTTGGAGAGATGCCATTGTCAGCTGGTGGAAGCGTTGTTTCGGTGGATCGCGAAGCTAGCAATCAGAGACCGCTCGTGTGGCACGTCGAGAAAGAGCGGCCCATGTTCTATCCATGTCTCGAACATCACATCAATTGTAACTTGACGTGAACAATTGCCGGGACCGCGATGAAACTGAGCCGAGGTTGTGTTGCAGCCACACTGTGCAGCTTGCGCCACGACTCGACCCATAATTTGTGAGACTGTGGCTGGTGCATCGCGTCTGGACTTGGCATGCCGCATCACGCTTCAACTTTTCATGAGCAAAGCCCCTCCCCTCTCACAATCGCCAGTATCAGTGGCAGGACCACGGACAACAACCAAACGACAGAAACGGAACCTGATTCACCAGGCTCGAGTGGTGTGGACAGCCTGCGGAGAAACGCATCCATCAGGCACGCTTCGTTTGGGTGGTGAATCGTGAGACCGGTTGACTCTCAGGAGCAAGTGAGAGCAGGCTTCTTCTTTTCTTTTCTCGGTGGCCTGTCGATGCGCCTGCCTCGACCCTTTCGGACGATCCGGGCTGCCATGTCTTCTCCACTGCAAGGCCTTCCTTTTGGGGATCTAGCGGAGGATCTGCCTCAGATTGGCCCGGAGACGATACCCAAGGAGAAGCGTGTCAAGACTCAGCGTAGGAACCCAGCACTGCCGCGGGTGATCCCCAAGCCAAAGCCGCACGAAGCACTCATCACGCCGAGCATGGGTCCCTGGCCCAGGCCCTACATGATCGATGGCGACCTCCGGCGCGTGGAGCCATACTTCTGGACATACAACACTTGGTGCAAGGAGAGGTGGCGAGGGCGCAGTCTGATCAACATCTTTGAGTCCGAGTTTCGGGACCGGCCGGTCGAGTACTATCGAGATGCCATGGAAAGGGGGCTGATTGCCGTGAATGGACATCACGTTGGGCCCAACCACATCCTCCAGAACGGAGAAATGGTCTCGCACACGATGCACCGCCACGAGCCCCCTGTGACCTCCGACTCCATCGGGATCATCCACGAAGATGAGGACATGATTGTCATCAACAAGCCCGCGGGCATCCCGGTGCACCCAGCGGGCCGTTACAACTTCAACTCCATCATCGAGCTCCTCATTGCGGAGAGAGGCCAGCACTTTCTCCCTCATCCATGCAACCGCTTGGACAGACTGACCAGCGGCATCATGTTCATCGGGAAGAACGTCAAGGCGGCCGAGCATCTCGGCATCCAGATCAAGGCGCGGTCGGTGCGTAAGGAGTACATTGCACGCGTCACGGGCGAGTTCCCTGACGGCGATGTCATCTGCGACGAGCCCATCCTGTCCATCTCGCCCAAGCTAGGACTGAATCGCGTCCGTGCCAACGGCAAGACTGCTCGGACTGTCTTCAAGAAGTTGGCGTATTACCCCCCACGAGAAGCCCCCGGCGCGTCGGCGGCAGGAAAGCAAAAGAAGGATGGCAAGCCGTGGCTCGAGAAGACGGGCCACTCCATTGTACGATGCCTGCCCGTCACGGGGCGCACGCATCAGATCCGTGTGCACCTCCAGCATCTGGGGCATCCCATCGAGAACGATCCCATCTACGCCAACCGGCGGGTCTGGGGTCTGAGGCTGGGGCAGGGCGACACCGATGGCACCGAAACAACGGACGACGACGTCATCAGCCGGCTGTCACGCATGGGCAAGCAGGAGGTGGCCGAGGCCGTCGCGTACTATGACGAGATGGTCGACGACTATGAGAAGAAGCGGGCCGAGAAGATGACGGGCGAGCTATGCGAGGCATGCAGCACGCCCCTGTACTCGGACCCCGGGGCGCACGAGCTGGAGATTTGGCTTCACAGCCTCCGGTACGAGGACGCCAAGGGCACTTGGTCGTACACCAGCCCGCTGCCGCGATGGGCGCTGCCGCCAGCGGGCATGCAGGGGCCGACAATGGTGGGTGGTATGGAGGAGCTCGTGGAGGCTGTCAAGACGGAGAACCCGGAACTCGTCGACGGCTCTGAGCTGCCGCCGCCAGCGGTTGAGGAGTCCAAGCAGACATGACAATGGTGATGCCTCGCGCCGGGGGGCTTGGATAGATGTCTGCCTGACAATGGCTCAACACCCCGATGATTATCTGCGTTTCTTTTCCAACATCACAGGCCGACTCGTCATGTGATATGTGGCTGCTGTGAAACAATGGCGAAAGTTCGTGGAGACGAAAGTATGTACAACTTCCCTAATGATGTACTGGCCTCGGGTATTACAAGGGCATGTATGCCCACGGGGACACATCTGACACGAGAGCAGCGACGCCCCAAGCCAGTGATCAGGCTTAGTACTATACGCACCAACCGCGAAGTTACTGGAGGAGCTCGTGTCTTGGCTCGGGGCGTTAGCTTTGTTGGTGCTGACACCGGGGACCGATGCCTGTGCGCATGGCAGACCAGAGTCGATGCTAGGTATTCGGGCCGGATTAAGGACCGAGCTGAGAGACTGCGTGATGGCGTTCGCCTTGGCGGCTGAGATTCGACGCGCTCTAATTAATTACAGCAGTCTGGCTTGCGGTGAGGCACACATAGGCTGAATATCAGTAACAATTATTGCCGCTAATAAAGCTTGGCCAGTCAAAACTCAGGACTAGGTAGTCTAAAGGCGCTGACAGGTGATAGTCTGGTAGAGAGCAACAGACAGACAGACAAACAGCCGTCGGGTACGGCTCGGAGCAACAGGAGCACTTTGAACTTTGAACGGAGCCGGTCACGCCGGCCTGGTACCAGTTGATGGGCTCGGTGACCGCTACGGAAGCCGGGGAAGAGAGGGCTTCTCACGGACTTGACACGTGGTGCGGCGCATCATGATGCTGTGCTCAGCTCGCAAGCAAACACAACAAGCAGTCTAGAGGAATGGTGTGGGCGACAACAGTGTGCCACCGTCTACCTAGGGAGGAAGTATACCTACATGTGAGACATGTACGTAAATTGGACCGCTCGACGACATTTTCAGGGCGTGATGCAGAGCAGAGCAGAGGACAGCTGCGCAGCCGAAGGGCCAAGGCCATGATGCTGCAGCCACAATGACAAGGACGCAGTGCACGGACAGATGAAGCCACGAGACATTGACGGGACAGTCGACAGAAGGCATTTGTCAGGCTTCTAGAAGGAAGAAGCGGGCAGATCGACGGGCCAAGAAAAGATGCAATTTGCTGTTCAAGATGATGTGAGTGGGGCGTCCACCCGTCCGCCGTCCATCCTCAGGGCTTCGAGAGGCCCGTCGGTCGATCACCGGCACGCTCACGTCGTCGGACGTTGACCGACATGGCACACGCGCAGCCAGCCAGCCATCAAGCAGACAAGAACCGAAACAGAACAGGGTTGGCGGTGAAGATGGTTGCTACTCCAACTGCACAGCTTAACGCCGGCCTGCAATACTACCTTTTAGTGGCTTCAAGTTGGTTGGTATTCACGGGCTACTTTGCTCGCGGGCTGGTACGAATGGTCATCAAATCGTGCGGATGTGTCACCCAGCAAATTTTCATTTGGGATGCAGAGCTAACATGACAGCTGCCGGCAGGCCTTGCCTTCGCCGACCATGGATCCTAGGATCATTGATGCCGATATGACGGGGGGGAGGGGGGACCCGGAGCAGATCTCTAGTATGCTGATTCCCCCTCCCCGCGCGCCAGAGAGAATGCCACCACCATTTGGGTTGGCGCGGCGAGCAGACTGGCTTCAAGCCCCTTTCTCTTTGGCATGTGGCTTACCCGGCGCCACAGCGTCAGGACTCAGTGCGACCCGGTCACCTGGGATCTTCTCAGGGGAAGAATTGTTTCTTTGCTCGAGGATTTACTTTGTGGATGACGGGGAACTTGACAATGGAATGAGAGCTGGAAATCCCAGACTGCGGGCGCCCAACCAACCACCCGTGCTTTCCCACTCTTTCCGACGGGTGACTCCGGATGGATGTGATGCAATTAGTGATCACTTTTGTACGGATGTCGCCATTACCACTCGTCCAGCTCAAGTTCCACTAAGTGTCGACAACATTTCGAGCGAACACCCCAGACGTCGCTTGTTCGACACGAGCGATCATGGAGTTATCCTGTACGTACATGATGTGCTATCGCGGGTTGATTGGGTATGCGATTGCCAGACGCATGCGTTGAACCGACAGACCGACCGCATGGTAACATGGTTCCAGCTCCCATGTCGACTTCCAAATGCCGCTGCGGGTGTCAGTCTGCCGTCACCCTGCCGGCGCACGCTCGAACATTGGCGTAAACTCTAAAATAATGGTTGACTACGTACCTACGCACAAGAGATGATGAGGTGGTTCCTGCTTGCGACCCCAGGCCACTGCAGTCCATCTTGCGTACCCGGTAGCTACAAGTACTGGGCACGCGTGGAGAGTCTTGCAATTGATGAAGACTGACGGAACGTGTTCGTGTTGCGATAACAATGGAGAGATGTGTGCCAGTCCTGGCCGCAGATTCTCTGCCGGGATGATGGAAAGTACCGTGCAGATGCGTGCAGCGTGCGATACCTTGTCAATCTGACATGTCGCGGCTCGCCAGACAAGCCGGCCCCTGCCAGCTTCCCCATCCTGTGAATCCAAGATCGCCCATCTAACAATAATGTCATCCGTAAGGTGGACAGCTAAAATGCGCACGTGACCAAGCGTGCTATCGGCTTCACACGTGGGAGGGAGAGAGATACGATCATACTTGTACGTGTGGCCCAGCTGTGTGGTGACACAGATAGATCATGGGGTTCCCGATCTCTAGAGAACCGAATCACTCATTCCAGGGGCTCGAGATCGGGAAAAGCCAGAAACCTAATCAGAGAATTGACTTTGACGTACGCAGAGCGTGTCGACCGACAGCCTGGTAAGCTTTGGGTGGCGGCCGGACGCCATTCGGGACTGAAAGCCACCAAACTCTGGGACGCAAAGCTGGCTGGTGACGGCATGGCTCTATTGCTTGAGCGAGCAAGCTTCCTCTGCAGCTCTGAGGAGAGACGTTTTGCAGGAATCGAAGTGCTGTCGGCTGGTGCAATCTGATGCTTGCCAGCTGCCTGGCAGATTGGACCCTTCATTCCCTGGACTTGGTCCACATCAGTGACAGTCAGTCTGTCAATCGCCAAGAGGCTAGAGCTGATGATCCGCGAAATACGGCTTAGCCTCGACTGTCAACGCCAGGCCGTAAACGGCTAGCCTCGACCGGGCTACGGCTCCGGCTCCAGAGGGGTGAGTGCGTGTGGCTTCCTACACGTACAGTCCATCAGCCTCACCGATGATCACACCCTAGACGCCCCCTCTCGTCTCCTCTAGACCACGACTAGTGGAGGAACGTACCCACTCTCTCCAAGCCTCGAAATGCACACCCTCGACTTCATGCCACGAGAGACGGAGGAGGGGGGGAGAATCCACACCTCCCTATCCGGACATCTACCTACTGGCGGATGGAGACATACCCTTGGTTTGGACCTTCAAGTTCCATGCGACGGCCCTACTGGCACACAGGACCAGCAACTGTAGTCCTTGAGCCCCTTGTATATAACATCTCCATCCCCAAGTCCCAGCTCATTCATGGAGATCTCTCCCATTCCTATATCGAGGTAGCCCTAACCTTGAGTCGACCGTCAGTACGCTTCATATCCTTCACCACGTTCATACTTGCATGACCAGACGTGCACCAAGTCCAACCAGACCAAACCTCGCTGCGATTCCAACGTTCACCCTGTTCTTACGCGGCCTGCAAAGAACGACCATCCGCCACTCAGGATTCGTCAAGGCGCATGGACACTCAGCGACCCGTTCTCGCCGACCAGACCCAGCAGATCACATCACCAGCGACCATCATGTCTGCGTCCCCGTCGAATCGGTCCACCTCGCGACCAGCATCAGCCGCCTCTGTTGATGACGGCCTTTACTCCCCCACATCCATGCAGCGATCCTCCTCTGCCGACCACAACAAGGTCTCCAAGCGCAAGGGTCAGTACTCCTCTCCTCCCGGTCTCGACAGACCACAGAAGAAGAAGAAGCATATTGACATTGGCCACCCCAAAGGCACTCGCTCCGTCTCCACACTCACACCTGCACAGCTCGCTCGCAAGCGTGCCAACGACAGGGAGGCGCAGCGTGCCATCCGCGCCCGCACAAAGGAACATATTGAGCGCCTCGAGGCCGAGCTCGATGAGCTCCGAAGTGTCCACTCGCGCGACCAGGCGGTCCAGGAACTCCTTCGCCGCAATCGCATGCTCGAGGACGAGCTGCGCTCGCTCCGCGAATCGGTCGGCCTCTCGAGCTCGCACAACTCGAGCAGCTACCACTCGGCCGCGTCTTACTCCATGGTCGGCTCCCTCACCAGTCCACGGACCTCGCCGTACCCCTCCAGCGACTTCAGCGCGCCGCCGCCGCCGCCACCGCCCGGCAACCTACCTGACTACGCGTCCGCGGGCTACGGGCCCTTTGCTCCTGCGGCTGCTGCTGGCAATGCACCGTCGTCAGCGGCCTCGGCCGAGAATTGGGCTGCCCCTGGGTCGACCACCTCCGTGCCATCCAACGTCTCCAGTCCGTGCTCCACCAACAACGATGAGTACGGTACCGGTTCGGCTTACCTACCTACCAGCGCCCCGAACCCCATGGTCCCATCACCCGCTAGTCTGAGGCACCACCACGGTATCAAGATGGAGTATGAAGACGGTAATGGTAGGTCAACTCCCTTTCCGAGGAACATGAGAGCTAAGTCGCTGATGAAAAGTGTACAGACCATGGATTCCCTCTTGAGCAGCACCGGACAAGCAGCTCGTCGTCCATGACGCTCGCCTCGAATGGCTTCATGCCGCCCCAGCAACACGCTGCCGCGTGGCCACCCACGTCCGGCATGTATTATGCTGCCATGCAGCCCCCCGTGTATTAAGCATCTCGACACTTCGGGATTGCAAATCTCTCTCCCTTTCTTCGACAGCAGAACCCCCCTGAGGCTTCGGAGGCTGGCTTCACCAAGCTATGGGCGGGCGGGCCCTTCTGCTCTCCTCCTTAACGCACACGACGACACTTGCTCTGCATTCTTTTCTTCATCGACATCCCCTTATCCCCTCTACACTCTTTTTCTCAAAGTAATCAGGAAGGCATGAGTTGCTCTCCCAGCAGGTGTCCATGATTTTGACACGCTTCATCACGATATATGGTTTCATTGTACATAGAATTTCGGTCTCACTTTGGTCGGTCACCCAGGCGCGAACGGAACCCGCTGGTCCTGCATGATTTGTTATTTCCCACCAGTATGTTTCGGAGGCATGGCTTTTTCTACGTTGGATCTTGTCCTTTCATGTTCATTGCGGTTTTGGTTGGTTGGTTTGTGAAAGCGGGACAGCATCATGCTACAAGGCGCGGTTTGTTTGGGCAACTTGGAACTTCTTTTGGAATCGGCGATGAAACAAACAGCAGTAGGGGTTGATGATGCATCATGTTGCATCGCGTCTCTCTATTGTTACTTTATATTTTTATTTTTCACTTGGCATAGACAAAAATTGAATCACAATTCAGTTTGAAATGAGAGAGTGTATGCACGAGGACGATCGCGAAATGCATGCATGCCTTCTTCTCCAACTGCAGTCGTCGAACGCCAAGTCCTGAACGGTGACCTCACGAAAAGCCGCCGACGTGCATGCATGCTAATGCATGTGCCTAGCATATGTACGGGGGTGGGTGTGTGGGTGTGAGTGACTAAAAAGAGCCAGAGAGCTGGAGAGGGCCCAAAGCCGCCCAAATGAGACCGCCACCTTTGAAGGGGATGAGATTAGACTTGGCTGACACTTGGCGCACGTTGCTTAGCGTACCTACCTACAAAGCACGGTGTGCCGTGTGCGCGGTTTTGACGCGCTTCCAGAGTTCCAACTTGAAGGCAAGGAAGCGGTGTCTAAGGTACTGGATGCAGCCAAGAGCTCGAGGGTGGACTATCCAGGGACTGGGTATCTCGGGGTCGACGACCCGCCTGCCTCCCACTGACTGCCGATGCTTTATCAATAATCACCGTCTCGCGCGCGTGCTAATTAGAGCGAGCTGGACGGTGACGGTGACAGGTGTTGGGCCAAGCCAGGGAAATGTTGCTCCTGATCAGAGCCAGTCGTCCACACCGCCTGTGCGTGCGACTGATGGAGGAGGATCTTCGAGCCGTGTGCGTCGACTCATCTATCTGCAGGTCGGACCGTCGGAGGCTGAGGGCTATGTCAGTGATCTGCCTGGCTCTGACTCTCTCTCGCCAGGGCAGGGCGATCTCCCGATTTGAATGAGTCGTCCGTCCCATGTCAGTGAATGAAGATGCACGCATATCCTTCTACATCATCTTCTAGAACATATTAGAAAGATGTCTGAAACCCACTTGGCGACAAAGCTTATTATGGACGTACGTACCTACGTAATTACTCCGAACGTACATACAGCAACGACGACCTGCAGACTAATTATTAGTCGGTTGTCGACAGGCGCTCCCCCCAGCTTCATGAATGGTGTTGACCGCATAGTTCAAGGTTGAACAGCCGCAGCTGAGAAGCAATCTCCCAAGGCTTCCTCGCGATACTAGGGCGAGTTCGGTTGGGCGAGGCTGCATCGGAGACTACGTACTTGCATACGGCTTGTGGAGCCTCCGGGAAGGTTGGTGGCCTGTTGGGTAAAACCATTCTGACACGACACGACGTGAAAGCCAAGTTGACAGGATTGGAGACGGGAGACGGACGGGTCATGTGAGTACTTGTTCTGCGGGCTTTTGGTGGGAGAGCCGGCGGCTTGGCGCGCGTGGCAGCGTTGCCAACGACGGGTTGACCTACAAGTCAAGTCTCGAGTGGCGTTTATGGCTGGTCGCAGGGGAGGGGAATCAGGGGGGGGGAGGCCCAAAAGTAATAAATGGCAGATATTATTGTGAGGCTTGTGAGCCTGCCAAGTCCGTACTAGGCATAAAATAAATTAGCTATTAATCATCAATGTCACATACCTTACGTGGTGGCCTGCCAAGACACCCCAGAAGCTCCCTACTGCACCAGTGACACACTAGTGGCTACGCAGTTATCTTCATTGTTTGCGGTTCTGCCAAGTGCACATACTGTCTGTCAAGGGCGGGCGGGCGTTCTTGTCAAGTATCAGTAGGCAGCTCGCCAAGGCCATGCTCAGCTAGCCAGCGTGCGGGGCAGCGCAGACAGGCGTTGCTCAGAGTCTCAGACAGGTGACATTGCTGAGCCTGACGAGCCTTAGGGCCGATCCTGGGGCCTTGACACCTGCTCCTGATGAAGTGCTTTCCCAACGCGCTGTGCAGAGCATGGCGATCCCTCACTGAATGAATGCGTCGGCTGCATTGAAAACTAGACTCTGGAGCGGAACGGGCGGTCGGCAATTGACAAACATCAAGGCAGTTGTAGAAAATGGAAATTCGAGTACTGTACGTACCGTTGCCCCTGGCTCACAGTGCAGCAAAGATATGATCGACTAACGGGGTTTGGTTGGCCAGCCAGCCATCGGGGGCTCGCACGCCCGCGGCAGTGATGACTGGGACTCTGTGAGCAACGCAGGGGGACTTCGCAAAGCGTCGAAACACGGCGTGGGCAGTGCATTCAGCATTGGGTTCCAATCATCAATGCTCTCCCGCCACGAATACGTAGTTCGATATCCGTGACTAGGTGCGTCGGAACTCAGAAAAGCAATGCCCTTTACAGGGGTTTGCGCGCAATCATCCGGCATGCAGCACGGATTATCTGTACCCCAGACCAAATTGCTGTCAGATTCTAGCTCCGGGTAAGCATTTACGATGAGGCGCTAACGACGGGCTGATATCGTTGGATGCAGCGATAGACGACAAGACTGGACTGCAGAATCCAGACAAGGTTTGCCTGTTCGCGGATACATCCATCCTGGCCTATTACACGGACCATACATGTATACAAATCGCCACTTATCGCGCCCGTTGCGCCAGGATTCATGTTGCCGCCTCTCATATTAGTCCTCGCAACCGCTTTGGACGTTTCGCTCACTGCCGCGCCATAATTCATAATCTCGAACAACGACTCCAACAACCACGCTGCAGAATATCGCCGCTAGCTGCTGTCGGCGATGACGCTGTCTCTCGATGCTTGCACAGAGTCGGGCGCGGTTTGTTGCATGTGTCAGGCTCATCCATCTTGATCTGAGGATCAGCAGCAGCAGCGGCGGCGGCGGCGCCAACACCAACAGAACCTCCCGCTCCGCTCTTAAAGTTCCCGACCTTGCGGTGCTGGTCGCTGGTTGGCGCAGGGTGGTAATTCACAACTTCAGTGCGTCGCAGACTCGCAGCTGCGAGGGACGTGGAAGCGACGCTAGAAGGGAATCAGAAGGGCGTTAGAAGGGCGTCAGAAGGCTGCCTCCTCCATCATCATGATCGGTGGTGCCTCTATGATTCCGATGTGGTGGATTCATCTCCTTTCATGGCGGGCGGGTGTGACACAACGCGGCTGGCAGCGTGATGCAAAAAGGTTCGACGCTACAGCCCCCCTCCCAAGCCTTCCTGGAATCGTCGACAGAAGAGCATTGGGTCGAATGTACTTGTACACCACAACTTACCCAGTTCTGCCAATGACACTTCTCGATAAGCTCGAACCTCCAGTGCGTCCTCTCGCATGCGAGGTCTGAACTCTGCTCCCAAGCTGCGTAGACTTTGAGCGGGCAGAGGAGTGCTCATGAATAAGTAAATCTTCTTGACCATCCGCAGGACTAGGACTCTGGCGCCTAGAGATTCTGACCCCGTAGATGGGAGAGTGGCTGCATGTGCCGCGAATGCCACTTTCTGTGATGTGGCCGCCAATCGCATTCCAGTCGTCCCAGCTCTCCGCAGCCACAATCCTGAGCCGCTTCGCGCAAGGTGTAGAGTGACAGCTGCCCGGATCATCATGGTTGACAGGAGTCCAGCGTCGCAGTGAAGCTGTTATTCCATCACCATCCTTCAGACGTTGGAACCGGCCTTTGTCGTGTGAAGCGCCGACACCTCGCATCTGGGCGCGGCAGCGGCAGCAGCGCAGACCAGACACCAGACAGCGCTTGCGCACGCGTGCATGGCGGCGGCTCGGAATGCCAGGATTCTGCGGATAAGTCGATCCTACCAGCCGTGTCAAATGTGCGACGGGGAAAAATCTGCCAGCATCGCATACATAGAGGAAACAGCTATCCGTATCCGTATCTCCTACATCACCTGTAACTTATCTCGAGCTTATCTCCATGTCGATGTCGTTGGGAATGAGCTGAGCGGGCCTCCAAAGGCTCCTTTTCGACCGACTGGAGCCTGGAGGTGCCGGCAGACTGGAGCCAGCAGCGAAAGCTTTCACACGTGGCTACCCAGCGAGCATGACGGGCCCTTGCGCGGCCGCAGCGCTTGCAGATGCCTCCCTGACCCAAACAATCTGCACGGATACGGATAGACAGACCGCCTGGTACGATTAGTGTCCTGGCGTCTCCAGCCCCTCATCCGCTTCTGGCGATGTGCAGTACATAGGGGCAGGCTGAAATGGACGCCTTCGGGGACAGCTTTGGGACCCGAATGCTCACCTGATCCTCTGGGGAGAGGCTTCTCTGCAGCGGAAGCCAAGCGTTGAGCCCTTGTACCCTCGCTGTAGCTCGCATAAGCAGCTGTGCGTGTTTCTGGGCTTGTGTTATCAAGAGAAACATCAAGTGCTTTTTAGCGCGGTCTTCCGGCCAATGACCGTCTGTACGCCAAGCTACTGGACAGGCCAATCAGAAGCCTCACCAAGGTCACCGTCGCAGCCACAGGGCATGTCTCGATCGTGCTCAGGGCCGGTCTCGGCCAGCCACTCAGCGTCAAGAGTGGCTTGTGATATTGGTCGCGCCAGGTTGGTCAGACCATCAGCTAGTATATGGCATGACCTGGCATCTTCTGGTTACTCACTCTCACACCACATGTACGATAGGCGAGAACGGACTTCTGCCTTCAAGGTGCAAAGGCCATCCACCTAGACAACATACATAACGTAGGTTGACGACTGACATTGAGGCTCAGCCGCTGTCACAAATCAAGGCTGCTTTAGCCGCGGAGTGTCTGCCAACACGCGAACCCACAGTCCCCACACAGCCCGGGTTAATGGTCGAGAATGTATTTGTCCGGCGCATCCATACATCTACATGTCGGCGGTTGATAGTCTGCGGATCATCCGTATGCATTATTATTACATAGAGTGGCGAGGCGTTCTACTCGCGACGGCCCCAAGGCCCAAGCAGGTACTATTCCAAACCTCATTCGGCGTCATTTTGAAATCACTCCGCGAGGGCACAATGCCAAGACGGGTGAGATTGGATTAGGAAACTAGAGCAGCCTATCGCATCTTGACTACTTGAGCAAGCTGGCTCCAGTTGGCGACAACGAATGCCGGGTGCAGGGTTCCTCAAAAGCTCAGAGACTCGGGGACTCTCCAGACGCCAAATCTGCACGCGACCGAAAGAGCACCCGGGTCTGTGCGCTCTCCTGCGCCGCTGCGCCTAGCTGGGACGCGAGAGGCATGAGATGATCCACCGGGTAATCTGATGCCGCTGGGCGGGGAGCGGTGATCTCCATGTAGATTACCAGGAGCCCTAAGCGATCTATTTGGCCAGGTAATCCCAGCTGGAGGGCGCCTCGCCAAGTATCAGTAATTCCACGATCTACCTACCAACAGTCACTCAGAACCGCCGAACAAAGTCCATCCATCCCCTCCCCGCGTGTTTCGACGCCCCCCTCGGCGTGCGCCCGGTGAACTCAAATCTGAGGTGAAGCATACGGATTCGTCTACACGCACTAGCGCCCATCACGCTGAAACGTCACGTGTACGTACATGTAGGAGGATATACTCCGTATATTTACGTGTAAAACGACGTGGCCGTCAAAGGCGTCAATCCAACGACCATTATTGCAGACTAGCGTTAGTTCCGAGATTGGTTTCCATCTCGCTTACGCAGCCTGTGGGGAAACGCCCTTTTCGCGCCTCCGTTTACCAGCAAATGAGTAGTAAAACCGTTGCCGGTCGACGGTATGTGGTATCATTGCGTTTTGAGCTTGTGAGGGGAGTGTACCATGTCATGCTTCGGAGATTTTCAATCAAGTCGATCTACCTATCCGTAATTAGACATGGGTTCGTGGTGTAGCTGGATGAAATATGCCCTTGCCAGTTGCCACCGTCAATACATACGACCGGTCTCGGCGCTGTTGTTTGTTGGCAGTGTTACTCCGTAGACTGCTTCGTTAGCTGATCGAGCTGGGCCCAGGCCTTTGGCCCTGCGCCGCACTGTCTCTTCTGGAGCTGTGATTACGGACTACACGTACAATTGGCTGCTGTTGTTGGTGACGGGAAATCCGCGGGCTTGGAATTCGGATTGTCTTCTTAAGTTATGCCCTGCTCCGACATGAACTGATTCATTGCTGCAGCTCCTCCAGCCGAAAGCTGATGCAAGGGTTCATGCGGCCCGCGGACGGACGAAGCCTGGGAGGCGACGCGAGGTAAAGAGTCATGTCCCAGGGTCCTGAGCAGGCCGAGTGCGTCGAAATCCACAGTCGGATCTAGGGCTGATCAAGGGTTGACATAGTGATGCTACTAGGCCCTCCGACTATCTGGTCGCTTGCGATGGGGCCGCGATCATTGGGACAACCTGCTGAATCTTCAATCTTGCAGACGCGCGTTGTTGACCCGCCAGGGCCGCCTCGGAACACATGACATGGCTCCGATTGTGATGCACGCGAGGGTCCTGGAGAATGGATAGGCTCCATCACGCCCAAGCGGCCATTTTTTCCCGACCCTCGCGCTTGTGAGTAAATTCTTTAGATCGTGCCCCGGGATTCGGGTTGAAGTTGCGTTGACCTTTTCTTCGCTTCGTGCGGCGAAGATGGAAAAAAGAGACAACTCTGTAGGACCCACCAAGTGAGGGTATTTCGGATGTTTCGAGGACCACAATGCTGATCGAACTAAGCCGTGAGATCCGCGTGCTAGGGCGTGAAAAAAGACTGGACCTTGTGTGAGGCGTCCCACGGGAAACTTGAGACCCTGACAATGGTGCATGTAGGCTAGAAACAATGCACTGTCGTTGACGCTCCAGGGGCCAGACAGCAAGCAAGCTTGATGGACATCCGCTCGACGCCCAGTTGCCCCGACGTCAAGTCGGGTGCGTTTATGATTTGGAAACGTGCGCAAGCAAGAGCTGCATGCAATCACAAGACAAGAAAAGAGAGACTGAAGTCTGGCAGACCTCATCGTGCCTGTGTGACATGTTGTCCAACAGTGGCACGGGCAACCTGGACGACAATTCAAAAGGTAATTGCTGCCGCAGTTGTGATTGGCTTTTCAGACTCGTAGACAGCAGAACCTGCTGCACGCCGGCTCTACCCCGGATCCACGGCCAATCTTCGGGTGATTCGGATAATTTGGACGGCCTTGCCGGGCCTGTAATCCATCTCCACACGCCAACCGCAACGTCTCGTTGGCGGAGAGAAGGCCGGTGATGCTTCACATGCTCAGCCTAAGTATGGTGACGATGCTGAGCACAGTACAGCGGAGGGGAAGGTACAGGTGTCCTCCATGAGGTTTCCTGTATAAGATGCCATCCTTGAAAGAACGCTTGCCTCCCCGTCTCTTGCTTGATTAACCAACCGAAATTCGCAGAAAACATGGCGGACATCAACGTTGAAGAAGTGCTGAAGAAGCTCACGCTGACAGAGAAGGTCGATCTACTCGCTGGTAAGCTCTTGATAAACCCCTTCGGAGACAAATACTGACGTGTTGGGCAGGCATCGACTTCTGGCACACCAAGGCCATTCCCAATCATGGCGTTCCCTCACTGCGTCTGACCGACGGCCCCAATGGCGTCCGCGGCACTCGCTTCTTCAACTCTATCCCAGCAGCCTGCTTCCCTTGCGGCACAGGCCTTGGAGCAACATTCAACCAGGCGCTGCTCGAGGAAGCCGGAGCCACCATGGGCGAAGAGGCCCGAGCCAAGAGCGCCCATTCCATCCTAGGCCCCACAATCAACATGCAGCGATCGCCTTTGGGCGGACGTGGCTTTGAGAGCATTGGCGAGGACCCTTACCTCGCCGGACTGGGCGCTGCGGCCCTGGTCAGGGGTATCCAAAGCACGGGAGTCCAGGCCACCATCAAGCACTTTCTCTGTAACGACCAAGAGGACAAGCGGATGGGAGTGCACAGCATCGTCACGGAGCGTGCGCTGCGAGAGATCTATGCCCTCCCGTTCCAGCTGGCGGTCCGCGACGCTCAGCCTGGCGGGTTCATGACGGCCTACAACGGCATCAACGGCGTCTTTTGCAGCGAGAACCCCAAGTACCTGGACGAAATGCTCCGAAAGGAATGGGGCTGGGATGGCATGATCATGAGCGACTGGTTCGGCACATATAGCACCACCGATGCCGTCCAGGCGGGCCTGGACCTGGAAATGCCCGGGCCGCCCAAGTTCAGAGGCGAGGCGCTCAAGTTCAACGTGACGACTGGCAAACCATTCCAGCATGTCATCGACGCCAGGGCAAGGGAGGTTCTCAAGTTTGTTAAGAAGTGTGCTGCTGCGAACGTCAAGGAGAATGGACCCGAAGGGGGTCGAGATATCCCAGAGACGGCTGCACTCCTCCGCAGGATTGGCAATGAGAGCATTGTTCTCCTCAAGAACGACAACAACGTCTTGCCCCTGAAGAAGGACAAGAAGACGCTCGTGATTGGTCCCAATGCCAAGGTCGCAACGTACCACGGTGGTGGCTCCGCTGCCCTGTCCGCCTACTACGCTGTCACACCGTACGACGGCATCAGCGAGAAGCTGGGCTCGCCAGCGCCATACACGGTCGGCGCCTACACGCACCGCTTCCTGCCCATCCTGGGGACGCAGCTGACTCGCCCCGACGGAAAGCCGGGCATGTCCTGGAAGGTCTACAACAAGCCTAGCGACGCGGCCGAGCGGGGCGAGCTCATTGACGAACTGGCCTTCACCAAGACGGAGATGCACTTGGTGGATTACTACAACACCAAGCTCGCAGACACCTGGTACGCCGACCTCGAGGGGACGCTTACCCCCGAGGAAGACCAGACCTACGAGTTTGGTGTGGTCGTCTGCGGTACCGCCAAGATCTTTGTCGACGACAAGCTGGTGGTGGACAATGCCACCAAGCAAGTTGCGGGTGACGCGTTCTTCGGCGCAGCCACGCGCGAGGAGCGCGGGACGATCGATCTCAAGAAGGGACAGGCCTATAAGGTCCGTGTTGAGTTCGGCTCTGCGCCCACCTTTACCCTGGGGACGGACACCTTTGCCCCTGGCCACGGCTCCCTACGCGTAGGCGGCGCCAAGGTCATCGACGCCCAGACCGAGGTGGCCAAGAGCGTTGCCCTCGCCAAGGAACACGATCAGGTCATCATCTGCGCGGGTCTCAACGCGGACTGGGAAACAGAGGGCGCCGACCGGGCCAGCATGAAGCTGCCGGGCGTGTTGGACCAGCTCATTGCCGAGGTCACGACGGCGAACAAGAACACGGCCGTGGTGATGCAGACGGGCACACCCGAGGAGATGCCATGGCTGGAGTCCGCTCCCGCTGTGCTCCAGGCGTGGTACGGCGGCAACGAGACGGGCAACTGCATCGCGGACGTCTTATTCGGCGACTACAACCCGTCCGGCAAGCTGTCCCTGAGCTTCCCCAAGAGGCTGCAAGACGTGCCCAGCTTCCTTAACTTCAAGACGGAGGCGGGCCGTACGCTGTACGGCGAGGACGTGTACTTGGGATACCGCTACTATGAGTTTGCCGACCGAGAGGTGAACTTCCCCTTTGGACATGGTCTCTCCTACACAAGCTTCTCCTTCTCTGATCTCAGCGTGGCCGTCAAGGATGGCAAGGTCGTCGCGACCGTGTCCGTGACCAACACAGGGTCCGTCAAGGGCGCGCAGGTGGCGCAGCTGTACGTTGCCCCCAAGCAAAAGGCCAGAATCAACCGACCGCTCAAGGAGCTGCGTGGCTTCGCCAAGGTGGAACTCGAGGCGGGCGAGACCAAACAGGTTGAAATCTCTGAGCCGGAGAAATACGTCGCCGCATACTGGGACGAGGAGCGCGATCAGTGGTGCGTGGAGAAGGGCGAGTACGAGGTGATTGTCAGCGACAGCAGCAAGGTCACAGAGGCCGCCGTCAAGGGCAGCTTCACAGTGGCCGAGTCGTACTGGTGGTCAGGAATCTAATTTAGGTTTAGACTCGTTGTAGCTACAATTGGCATTCTGCTCAGTCACTCATTCTGTCTGACAGGACGAATTCCCAACGCTGTCCCGCTTAGTATCGACATTCCGACCCGATCTGGTGTCACATGCGTACGCTCAGGCTTGCGAAGTAGCTACATCGTGGCGGCGACACTTGTCTCAGATCCATATCTCGCTTAGCCATCAGTCTCTTGTGTTGGCTGGAACTCACACGTTTATTTCAGCGGATCTCAGCGGTGTGGAAAAAAACTCCCCGAGGATGCGACAACGAGCACTTTGTCTAAGACAGCCTGTCAGGATGAGACTCAACCTCCTGCCCGTCCCTCCATTTATATGTGACTAGTTCAACTACTAGTCTCTTGGTCGCGCTCAAGCCGCCTGCCATTGGCCACCCATGGTTGGGTTTTTTACGACATGGAAAAAGGTATCAGCGCCATTGCGTGTTGATTAAAGCACTGGTATCCATCCCTCAGCTACTTGATGCTAGTGACTAATAGACGAACAGTCACATGTGATGCCTATCAAGTACCATTTCAAGGTTGTCGTCCACCTGTCTGTCTCACGAGGATGGACCACTGGACCGATGGCTCGCCTGCGGGGCAAAGACGAGGCCAAAGGCAGCCAGAAGAATGTCCCGGACGATGTGTACCGGGGCGACGCCTACGAGGATCCCGTGCTCGCCCCCTTGCTTGGCCTTCTGCGCGGGGTCTCGCCCCGCAGACTCATCGAGGTGTTCCGCCAGGGCCGTCTCGACGGGGACGTAGGGTGCCCCGTCGACGAGATAGATCCTGGTCCTGGTGAGCGGCTCGTCGCCGCAGGCGGTGCACGTCTCGACGGCGGTGGTGAAGCCCTCTGGGACGCCGGGGCGGTCGGTGACGCGCGGGCCTCCTTCATGCCCGAGCGAATCTCGTGATGGTGTAGACGACGTCGGCGAGGCTGGTGAAGCAGAAGGCAGGGTACTGTATCGTGTAGGTGGCCGTGTGCGCGCACGAGTTGCAGTCGCACGCCCCGCAGCCAGGGCCGTCGACGAGGCAGTCACGGCCGGGGACAGGGCCTCCTGGACAAGGCGTGGGCATGACCGCGTCCTCGGCGAAGCAGGTTGTCACAGTGGATGTCGTGTGGGACATGTCCTGTGCGGTGGCCCAGAGGGCGCACGACAGGCCCCCGGTGGCGGCGTGGAGGCGGAGGTATCTCATGTTGATGGAGGTCGTAGTGTGGCCTAAGGTTCTTTTCTGTGAGGGGACGAGGGGAATTCTGCTGGGCGTTGGGAGCACGATAGCCATCAGTCTGTAGAAGACTGGACCTGGAGCATCTATATGTCTTAGTGAGTCGACACGAGGCTTCATTCCTCCCGCATGAAGAGACTTCCATCTCCCAAAGGCTGCTTGCCTCTGTCACTCGACTGCCTAGGTCCGGCATCTACCAAGCTCTTCTCTGCCCCTGTTATGGTCCATGGCACATCGGGTCCATTGAAATCGAATTCGGCTTGAAAGCCATAGGCCCTGGACAGGAATGATTATGATTTATAGTCTAAGTATGTAAGCGGGAGTTGTTTCATAGGGCATCAGCTAGCTCAACATGCCGTCGAGATTAGAGTGGCACATACGAGCTTGGCGTCCATCGCGCGTTCGACCCTCCCACCCTGATCATGACCGAAAGGAGTGAATACACTATAAAACTCGGACAACGCGTCGCTATACGCTCAGCCCCCGACAACACGAGCCCGCCCGGAGAATGCCACGCGTCCTAAGCGAGGCACATGGAAGGTCGCCAACGGGAGGCAATTAGATATCTATCTACATAGCTTGGAGAAGGGACCACTCCGCGAAATTTACAACACCCATAGCAAAGCATGGCTGCTTGTTCGCATACTTGGCACATGTCTCCAGAGGTCCATGTTGACGGTGAGTGAATACCTGTAGTAATGGCCACATACGCGCAATGGATCCGGCTAGCCTTGCTGGCTGTGTTCATGTTGTTTAGCATCCCAAGCCGCGAGACGCCGCAACAGCTTGAGGAATTTCTTGTCTCAAGCTGCCACCGCCAACGTCTAGTGGCTTTTGCTGTAGGATGCTACTATCGCGTGCTGGCGCTCATCCATGAGGGCCGAGCAGGGAGTAGAATAGGCCGTATGAGAGCCGTGTTCTTGTTCTATATAAACACAGGACGTCGCTCTGTTCCTCATCACCCCAAGCAACTAACCAACTAAACTAATCTAACCAACTGAGCAGGCAGCAGAAAGTTACCCGGCCATTGCTTCTTGATCCATCCCTCGCAGTCCGCCCACTTGGACATTTGCATCATGCGGCGCCCCTAGTGTCTCATCGCTCTTCTGGCGGCAGGCCAAGAGTCTGCCAGCTCCTTCTGCGACAAGTATCTCCTCGGATACGACGTTGACGCGACCGAGATCTGCTACACGTACTTGACCATCGTCCCGGCCACCCCTGCAGGCCAGAACTTTGTCACCACGACGGCTGGAAACCCCGACAGCGGCGGGGGGGGGGGGGGGGGGGGGGGGGGGGGGGGGGGGGGGGGGGGGGGGGGGGGGGGGGGGGGGGGGGGGGGGGG